>NC_037674.1:3620934-3920934 GCF_003255815.1 Theropithecus gelada
GGGAGAGGGAGAGTGATAGTGCCGTCAAGTTGGCTGCATGATGGGATGTTTTGTATTTTGTATTTTTAGTAGAGACAGGCTTTCACCATGTTGGACAGGCTGGTCTTGAACTGCTGGCCTCAGAGATCCACCCGCCTCAGCTTCCCAAAGTGCTGGGATTAACAGACATAAGCCACCGTGCCCAGCCCCAATTCTTGAAGAAGAAATAATTGTCTTTAACAAAACAGCATCAACAACTCTGAGCGGAAAACTGATAGAACTAGAAGGAAAAATAGGTAAGTCCACCATTATAATTTGAGAGCTCCATAGCCTTTTTTGAGTCCCCAAAATAGATGAGTGCCAATAGATGAAGCAATCAGAAAATCAGTAAGGGGATAGTTAACTTTAATAGCATTATCAGTTAACTTCATTTGACATTTTCAGAACAGTCCATCTACCGACAACAGAATACATGTTACCCTCAAGCTCACCATGAAATATTACCAAGAAAGATCACCTCTGGGCCGTGAGACACACACTGACAAATTTGAAAGAACAGAAAAAATATAAAATATGCTCTCAGTTCACAATGGAATCAAACTACATTAGAAATCTATAATTGAAAAACAGCTGGAAAACACCACATAATTGGAGATTTAACAACACACAGCTAATACATACACAGTTTAAAGAGGTTATCTCAAGACAAATGAAGAAATACATTTAAATAAATGAGAGTGAAAAAAAACTTATCAAAATTGGGATGCAGCAAAAGTAGTGCTTAAATGAAAATTTGTAGCATTAAATGTATACATTAGAAAATAAGATCTAAGTCAGCCAGATGTGGTGGCTCACACCTATAATCCCAGCACTTTGGGAGGCCAAGGCGGGCAGATCACGGGGTCAGGAGTTCAAGATCAGCGTGGACAATATGGTGAAATCCCATCTCTATACAAAAATCAGCTGGGTGTGCTGGCATGCGCCTGTAGTCTCAGCTACTCGGGAGGCTGAGGCAGAAGAGTCGCCTGAACCTGGGAGCTGGAGGTTGCAGTGAGCCAAGACTGTGCCACTGCACTCCAGTTTGGGTGACAGAGTGAGAAATCATATCAAAAAAACAAATTAAAAAAAAATAAGATCTAAGTCAATAATATAAGCTTCCACATCAGAAAACCAGAGAAAGAAGAAAAAAACATAAGCAAAGAAGAGAAAATAAATCATAAAATTCAAGCACAATCAAATGAAATGAACAGCCAGAAAATGAAACACAATGAAACCAAAAGCAGATTATTTAAAAAGATTAATGAAACTAATAAGTGTAGGCAGGTAAATCAAGAATAAGAAGAAGACTGGGTGCAGTGCCTTACACCTCTAATCCGAGCACTTTGGGAGGCCAAGGTAGGTAGATCACTTGAGGCCAGGAGTTCAAGACTAGCCTAGCCAACATAGGGAAAGCCCATCTTTACTAAAACTAGAAAAAAAAAAAAAAATTTAGCTGGGCATAGTGGTGCACGCCTGTATTCCCAGCTACTCGGGAAGCTGAGGCAGGATAATCACTTGAACTCGGGAGGCAGAGGCTGCACTGAGCCGAGCCGAGATCATGCCACTGCACTCCAGCCTAGGTGACAGCGCAAGACCCTATCTCAAAATAAATAAATAAATAATAAAAGAGAGAAGACACAGATTTACAATAACACAAATGGAAGAGGGCTCACTGCTACTGATCACCTGGATACTAAAAAGACAATGGAGAAATAATATGAAAAACTCTATAGGCCGGGCACGGTGGCTCACGCCTGTAATCTCAGCACTTTGGGAGGCCGAGGCCGAGGCGGGCGAATCACAAGGTCAGGAAATCGAGACCATGGTGAAACTCCGTCTCTATTAAAAAATACAAAAAATTAGCCAGGCGCGGTGGCGGGCGCCTGTAGTCCCAGCTACTCAGGAGGCTGAGGCAGGAGAATGGCGTGAACCGGGAGGCGGAGCTTGCAGTGAGCCGAGATCGCGCCACTGCACTCCAGCCTGGGCGACAGAGTGAGACTCCATCTCAAAAAAAAAAAAAGAAAAAAGAAAAACTCTATAATCACAAATTTGGTAACTGTAATGAAATAGACCAGTTTCTTGAAAACCACTGTGAGTGAGTTCAACAGTAACCCCACCCCCACCGAAAAAAAAAACACATCTAACGGGGCACGGTGGTTCACACCTGTAATTCCAGCATTCTGGGAGGTGGAGACGGGCAGATCACTTGAGGTTAAGAGTTCGAGATCAGCCTGGCCAACATGGCGAAACCCCATCTCTACCAAAAATACAAAAAATTAGCTGGGTGTGGTGGTGTGAGCCTGTAATACCAGCTACTCGGGAAGCTAAGGCAGGAGACTCGCTTGAACCTAGGAGCTGGAGATTGCAGTGAGCCAAGATCGCTCCACTGCACTCTAGCCTGGGTGAAAGAGCAAGACTCTGTCTTAAAAAATAAATAAATATAAAAGATATGTCCACATGGAAACTATAAATGTGAGTTTATTTGGAAGGTGAGTCTTTACAAATCTAACTCAATTAGAAAATAACCACCCTAGGCAACATAGCAAGATTTCATCTCTACAAGAAAAAAAATACAAAAAACTTAGCCAGGTGTCGTGGTGTGGACCTGTAGTCCCAGCTACTCGGAGGCTGAGGTGGAAGAAATGCTTAAATACAAGAGTTTCAGGTTGCAGTGAGCTATGATCATGCCATTGTACTTCAGCATTGGTGAGAGTGAGATCCTGTCTCAAAGATTTTGTTTTGAATTAAAAACAGGTAGATAGGAAAAGAATGAAAGGAAAAGATAAACTGCACGCAGTAACCAAAGAGAGTTTAGGGGCTGTAAGTCAGATAAAAACTACAATTATCAAGCTAAATAAATTTCAAGATAAAAATTGTTGGTAAAGACAAAGAAGGACATTTCATGATGATAAAACTGTCAATCCATCAGGAAGATGTAACAATAATAAAGATATGTGCATCTAACAACATAGCCTCAAAATTAAATTAAAAAATGATATGACAGAATGGAAGGCAAAATCAATGTTATAATAATTGAAAATTTCAATACCTCACTTTCAATGATGAATGTAACAATGAGACAGAAGATCAAGGAAACAGAAGCAAAAAACACAGTAACGCAGTTACATCTAACATCCATCTATGGAACAATCTAACCAGTAGAAAATATATTATTTTCAAGTGCACATGGAACAGTGTCCAGGGTAGATATTAGACCACACACTGGTCTCAACAAATCGGAAAGTAAAGAAATCAGAAAAGTATGTTGTTCAACCACAATGGAATCAAATCAGAAATAAATGAAAAAAATTGGGGGGAATTCACAATACATGGAAATTAACACATTACTAAGAATCCTTGGGTCATGGGAAGAAGAAAATTTATAAAATAGTTTGAAATGAAAGGAAACAAAACACAACAAAAGAAAATGTCTGTGTAGCTAAAGGAGTTCTTTGAGAAATTTATAGCTGTAAATGTCCATATTAAATAAAGGAAAATCTCAAATCAATCTAAACTTTTACCTTAAGAAAACAGAAGAACAAAGCAAAGTTAAATCAAGTAGAATAAAAGAAATAAGAATAAAATGCCAATAAATAAAACAAAGCATAGAGAAGAAAAAATAAAAATATCAAAAGCTGGTTCACTGAAATTTTTTGTTTGTCTAGTGACAGGCCAGGTGTGGTGGTGTGTTCCTGTATTCCCAGCTACTCAAGATGCAGAGGCAGCAGGACTGCTTAGGCTCAGAAGTTCAAGGCCGGCATAAACAGCAAGACTCTGCCTCTTAAAAAATTGACGTAACAATACCTACAATACTGAAAACAGAAGATCCAATTTTCATAAAATCTGGAATGAAAATCAGACTATTACTAACACCCTTATAGAAATAAGGTATGTCAACAAATTAGATAACCTAGATTAAAGGGGCAAATACCTAGAAATACATAAATTACAGGAACTGTCACAAGAAGGAAAAACAGAAAATCAAAGTCACCTTTAACAAGAGATTGAATGAGCTACTCAAAAAGTTCCCACAAATAAAATCCTACACAAATCATTTCTCTAATGAATTCTACCAAATCATTAAAGAAATAACATCGATCATTTACCAACTCTTCTAAAAAAACAGGAGAGCAGAAAACACTTCCCAACTTATTCCATGAGTCTATTACCCTAATTTTTAATCGAAACAAAAGACATCATCAGGCCGGGCGCGGTGGCTCAAGCCTGTAATCCCAGCACTTTGGGAGGCCGAGGCGGGTGGATCACGAGGTCAGGAGATCGAGACCATCCTGGCTAACATGGTGAAACCCCGTCTCTACTAAAAATACAAAAAACTAGCCGGGCGTGGTGGCGGGCGCCTGTAGTCCCAGCTACTCGGAGGCTGAGGCAGGAGAATGGCGTGAACCTGGGAGGCGGAGCTTGCAGTGAGCCGAGATCGCGCCACTGCACTCCAGCCTGGGTGACACAGCGCGAGACTCCGTCTAAAAAAAAAAAAAAAAAAGACATCATCAAAAAAGTGAATCACAGACCAATATCCCTAATGATGCCAGGCATGGTGGCTCCTGCCTGTAATCCTAGCACTTTGGGAAGCCAAAGTAAGAGGGTTGCTTGAGTCCAGTAGTTCAAGACCAGCCTTTGCAAAATAGTAAGATCCTATCTCCACGAAACAAAAAATT
Organism: Theropithecus gelada; assembly: GCF_003255815.1. NCBI lineage: Eukaryota > Metazoa > Chordata > Mammalia > Primates > Cercopithecidae > Theropithecus > Theropithecus gelada. Next base: position 3,625,629 of record NC_037674.1, read on the forward strand.
TAAAAATTAGCTAGGTGTGGTGACACATACCTCTATTCCTACCTACTTGGGAGGCTGAGTGTGGAAGATCATTTGAGCCCAGGAGTTCAGGGCTACAGAGTGAAGAGCTGAAGTAAGCTATGACTGGGCCACTGTACTCCAGCCTGGGTAACAGAGAGAGAGACCCTGTCTTCCCAAATAAATAACTGAATAAATAAAATCAATTGGGCAAAATTCTACATTTGTCATTTCATGCAAAATTCAAATGGAATAAAAATGTAAAGGACAATGATTCAGAAATGAAGGTGGAGAGACTCACCAAAGTAAAAGATACATTATTTAGATATTATCCAGTAAGCCACTAAAAAATAAAAAGACCTCAGGATGTGACATGGAACACATGATGTATACGAATTCCAAAGGATGTTGGTTTAACTACTCACCCCTATTTTCTGAAGTGGAGGACCTCATGCCAGCCCTCCTCTACCTCAGCAAAACAAAATAGAAGAAAAAGACATGGTCTCAGAAAATACTCAACAGTAAAAATAACAAGGCACTAAAATTGGTTCCTTTGTCAATATTTAATATAGGCACGCAGTGTTCCCTTCCTTCACTATACATCACAGTTGCTTGACCTTTCTTGACTGAAACTTTTTCATTTGTTAATCAAGAACATACTTCCCATATATATATCTATCTACAATTCTCTGCTCAAAATGAACAAAATAAAGTGAGTCTTGGGTCAGTAAGCATACTAAAGAGCATACTGACTCCTAAGACAGGATGCTACTGCCCTCTCAGGAGAGACAGAAAAGGCATGCTCACAGGGGTACTCTATTGTCACTGAGAGATCCCTAAATAGAGCCAGGCTCTGAGAGTCTTATTTGTCCTAGTGGAGGGCTGCACATCTGGACCTCAGATTGACATCTGGAATGAGTCCCTCAGCATCCTCAGACAATTATTCTCATCATCGATCCAAACAAGCGCCCTCCCAACAAATAAGCATTTCCACAGCCAGGCTTATTTTGTGCATGGTTATCTAATGCATCATCAGTGAGAACAGTAAATGTAGACATTTGTTTAGTATCTGAATGATGGAACTCTCATATACATAGCATGAAAAAACATATGACTGAATTGTTCCAATAAAATTAGATTAAAATCTATTGGGAAATTTTTTATTTTTTTGAGACAGAGTTTTGCACTTGTTGCCCAGGCTGGAGTGCAATGGCATGATCTCGGCTCACCGCAACCTCTGCCTCCCGGGTTCAAGCGATTCTCCTGCCTCAGTCTTCTGAGTAGCTGGAATTACAGGCATGTGCCACCACGCCTGGCTAATTTTGTATTATCAGCAGAGATGGGGTTTCTCCATGTTGGTCAGGCTAGTCTCGAACTCCTGACCTCAGGTGATTCACCCGCCTTGGTGTCCCAAAGTGCTGGGATTACAAGCGTGAGCCAAGGTGCCCGGCCAGGGAAAAAAATTTTAAGTCCAATTAAGACCAATTCAATGAACTAAAATTTTTAGGAGTAAGCGAGGTAGCAAAATAAATATATACTGTGATTACATGACAAATGTAAGTAGAAACATCTGTGATAAGAATGTGCCAGATAAAAATCTTTAAATCAATATTTAAGCCAGGCATGGCAGCACATGCCTATAGTCGCAGCTACTCAGGAGGTTGAGGCAAGATGATTGCTTGAGCCCAGGAGTTCAAGGGCAGCCTGGGCAACACGGCATGACCCCACCTCTATTCTTTAAAAAATAAATATTGAACACAGTGAATTTCACTAGAAGATTATTTTCATCCAATAAATAAATGGAGAAAAAAGGAAATACATCAATACTTCCTCCAATTTATTCAGGTTACTACCAAAAAACAAAATCCCTTTTTTCCAAAAAGGGAAAAAATAATGAGATTCCTTGAACAAAGTAGGGATATTCACATAGCAAAAAAAATCTATTATAAAAATATTCTCCTTTGAGCCTCTGAAATCATGAATTCTCAGATCCTGAAATTCTGACATCACTGGCCACAACACACATAAACAATTTCAAAATCACCACGGTAGCTGCTCACCTCTCTTGCTTGAAATTCTGTAACATCTTCTAGACCTGCAGCAAACTATTAAAAACAAAAGTAAATCAGATTAGAGAATATACAAAATTCACTAAAAAATAAGATACAAACATTGTTTCTGTAATAATTACCACAGAGCCATCTTTCCACAAGTCACAGATCTTTGGTCCTTTGTCACCTTGCCATTTATCCATTTATTTCCTCCTCCAATTCTTCTTTATTTTTGAGATGGAGTCTCGCTCTGTCGCCCAGGCTGGAGTGCAGTGGTGCAGTCTAGGCTCATTGCAGCCTCCGTGTCTCTGGTTCAAGCGATTCTTCTGCCTAAGCTTTCAGAGTAGCTAGCACTACAGGCATGTGCCATCACGCCTGGCTAATTTTTGTATTTCTAGTAGAGATGGGGTTTCGTCATGTTGGCCAGGCTGGTCTTGAACTCCTGGCCTCAAGTGATCTGCCCACCTCAGCCTCCCAAAGTGCTGGGATTACAGGCATGAGCCACCCCACACTGCTAAAATTCTTCATTCTTTAAATAGTAAAAACCGGCCAGGCGCAGTGGCGCATGCCTGTGAGCAATTTTCTCTTTGAATCAGAGATTCTAAAGTTTTATTCCGCCAAATAAAGACTCCCTGAAAATGCCTTGTGGTGGGTAAAATTAAATACACACGATAGGGCTGTTGTGAAACCAATATTCTAGAAGAGATTAAAAAACCTTAGGAATCTACTTCAATAGTAAGTAGAAATCTCTGTCTCTGTCTCTCACTCTCTCTATATATATGAACTTTGGAATCTATTTCAAAACGTTACATAGAAATTAAGATGGCAAGAATAGAAAACATAGATGAAAAATTTCATAAAATAAATGGAAATCATAGAAAAGAACAAAATGTAATAGGGCACTGCCACTGTAAGACCTAAGAGAAGTAAGATGGAGTGAGCATAGTCCATCTTTACACAACCACAGAATTAAGAATCTCAGAGGGATGCACTGATAGGGTAGAGGAGAACGTAGAAGGCGAAATGTTTGAAGGTAAACTGGGGAACTCAAAGTGCCATAAAACACCAGTGAGTTTCATATTTTTCCTTTTCTCTAATATCCCAGCCTTAATTTAGTATGGGAGAGTTCCTGAAAAATAAAACATAAAACTGCTTGTTGAGTACAAAAACCAAGATGTAACCTGTATACTTACTATTTCAATGTATTTTTTTTTACATAATAGTTCACATCAATATTCAACAGAATATTCATTTTGCATAGACTATTATCTGCCTTCAAACCTAGCAAAAATTATCTTACAGACAGGACCTCAAAACGTCAAATAAACATAGTTACTATATTCTCATGTATAAGAGAATTGAATACATAAACACACAAAAACCTCCACATAAATATTGCTAGCGGGATTAGTCATAATAGCCAAAAACTGATGAGTGGATAAGCAAAATGTGATATTTATACAATAGAATATCACTTCTCCATCAAAGAAAATGGAGATCTGATACATGCTACAACATGGCCAAACCTTGAAAACATTAGGCTAAGTGAAAAAATTCTGGGTAAAAAGGATTCCTTCTAATATAAATGCTTCAAATGCAGGTATCTACAAGGCCTGCTGGTATTACAGTACTCATGCATTTATTCCACATTTTCATGTTTCCTGAGCATTTATGTATGCTCAAAGCCATATGCTCAAACCATTCCTTTTGACATGTTCTTTTGCATTATTTTCATCAACTAATTTCAGATCTACTGAACAGATACAAGACTATCCATAATTCCTGGATAACTTTTACCTGGATTCCCTATTAGGTAACATCTTATAACACCTGTTTCATTTTTTTCTCATTTTTTGAAACATGTATATTATTTTATCTAAGTGCTTTGAAAATTACAGCTATGACATTATCCTTTTATCCTTTAAATTGTTTTAATTTCTCAAAAACAAGAATTTTCTGTTATACAACCTCAGGCAATTATATAACATTGGCAATTAATACTCACATAACATTATAATCTACTTGAGAGACAGTCTTCAAACTTTGCCAACTTTCCATGTCCTTTTACAGACATCCTGAATCAATGTTATATTCCATTCTCGTGTCTATTTAGTCGGAAATAATCTGGACTATTTCCTCAATGAAATTAGTATGTTTGAATACTAAAAGCAGAATGTCAGTCAATTTGAGACTGATGTTTCCTCATGGGTAGACTCAGGTTTATACACTTTAGTCAGTAATACCACAGAAATGAGACTGTGTTCTTCTCAGTGCATCCTACCAGTGCTGCCTGATGTTCCCACTACTGGTGGTATTAACTTTCACCTCTTTAATTCAGGTGCATCAACCATTTTGTCCATCAGGAAGCTACTACTTTCCCTTTGTAACTGATAAGGACCTCAAATTGCTCACTATCTAAGTGTTCTATTTCTCTTAAAATTTTCTCCAAGTTTTAGCATCATTTGATGATTCCTGGCTGAAACAATTATGATTATTTCCAAATACTGATTTTCCAAATCCTGTCATTTCCTTGTTAATGCTATCTACTGTACAGAAGAGCTGAACTGTCAACCTTGCCTAAGCATTCATTCATATTAATAATATTTTAAACATCTTATTACCATTGATTAGGTCTCTCATCCTTCAAGAAACTGTGTCCAAATATTCCAAAATGATGTCCGACAAAACACGAGGCTGTTCACTGCTCAGTATCCAGTGGTATCCTATTTGAGGGATGCAGCGTCCCCCATCCCTGCTTTCTCCTTCTGTACTTTTCCTTCTTTAGCCTTCTCAACATGTCTGAGACCCAGCTGCAAGAATCTCATATAGTCAATTTCCAACCCCCCAAATACCAGAATATAAAAATACAAAGTTAGAATGGCACTGTGCATTCCTTACATGACAAATAGTCAAAATTCTGAACATATTTCAATAACTGCCATAGCAAAGCAAAATTTATGTCACAATCCCTCATGCTTATACCATTTTAACCAAAGTTTCAGCTACTAGCTGAGAACTGCTAAGGGACTGCATTCACAAGACACTAAGTGCCATCTTTAGAAAAGGGTTAAAATGAATGAAGAAAATGTAAAAAGAGAACTAATGATAGATTTTGTTGAATGGGGGAGATTTTGTAGAATCTAGACCATATGATCATAAATTACACTGGAAAACTATCCCAACAAGACGTTATGACCTTCAAATCTAGATCACTTGGCAGTTTTTTCTTCACTCAGAGATTACCATGGACCTTTTTCCTGCTATTGGCAGTATTTAAGTCATCGTACTGCCTGTCACCAGCTCTATTCCAAAGTTAGCTTTTTCCATTTAGTGATCCTCTTTCTACTGGACATTTCTCTTTGGACTTTCATCTGTGCCTCCATGATGTCTCAGAGCTTTGTGTATAATATGGTTTCTGCCGGGTAACACTGTTCCACATTCTGAGCAAAGGCACCCCATATTTCCAGAATTAACTCCTTAAAGGTTTATACTATTAAGAATTTCCAAAAGACAATTTCCTATTCATGTTTCTCTCCTGTTCCTACAATACACCAACAGTTACACTTTCTGTCCTGACAAGCTGCACTTAATAATTATCATGTCTCTGGCCTTAAAGACAAAAGGAGAATGAATATGACTTCTGAAATGTGAGTTCTTTCACAAAACATGATTTTGCTCAATAGGTTTAACAAATCATAAGCATTTTTAATTATTATCTTCCAAAGGTTGTGGCATCCTAGGATAGGTTTATTTAACTTCTATATAACAGGATGAATTACACAAATTCAAACTCAACCTCAATTTACTTATCTTTTAAAAAGACAAATTCGTTAATCCATCTGTTATTATAAGCATTACGATAATTCATGTAAAGTGTTGATCTGAACATGTGGTACATGTGATAAAAATTCAATAAATGCTGTATTTAATTGAAATACACATATGTATTCAAAACACACACACACAAAAATGCAACAATAATGACCAGAACTCGCTGTATTTTGAGAGTATTCTTCCTATAAAACTGGTTTTATTGACCATATCACAACAAGCACATACATTTATCATTTCAAATGAATAGAAATAACAATGTTGAACACAGTTGGTACTCAATAACTGGCAAATAAACTGCTGAAGTTGTTGGATTTTTATATCAATTAATTTGAACATGCATCACCGTATTCATAACTGAATATAATCCAATTGGTTAAATGTGCCATCACTAATTTTCCTACCATTATGATTTGACAAAAATGTTATTTACTATTTTACAATTATAATTAACACTACACTGAGTACCCTTAAGTTTACATGCATCTTTGAACACCTCCTATTATATCCTTATAGGTAAATATCTAAAACCAAAATTGTTGGTCAAAAGTGCTAATTTCCATTTTATATATATTTTCTACTACCTTCCTTAAAGATTTTAACACATCAGGAGTTGTAAATTCTCCCCAACTTGTTAACACATGTATCTGTTAATCTGATAGGTGAAAAAAGGCAAATAATTGTTTTTATATATATTTTAAGTATATATTTCATATGTACACAAATTTCATTATTTCATTATAATGACTGATAAGATTGAGCACATTTTCTATGCTCTTGGCCATTTGCAATGCTTTTCTTTTATGAATTGTTCGTTTATGTGCTTTCCTAATTGATTTGAATGAGCCTTTCAACACTAAATTTGGCATACATGTTTTCAGTAAATATACATACATTGCTGCAAAAGAGAAATTGCCCAAATTTAATTTTAACTTGGCAGTTTATTCATTCTTTTTACCTCACCTTTACTGCAATGCAGATAGCATCAACAAACAAGAGCAAATTGGTAAAAACCCTTTAATTGGATTAAAGATGGCATTCGTTTGCTATATATACTGTTGATGCTATCATGTTTTTACAAGCTGAGTTAAAGAATAGCTCTGGCATGTAGTAATCTCACTCTGATGTGGTGAAACAATTACAACTGCTCAAATGATGTCAAAATAGGCTCAATTTATGGTCCACGGAGGATGGATACCACCACAGCTGCTCAGAGACAATCCTGTTAACTGGGATAAGAAGGCAGGCAAGATTTTGGAATTCCCTGGAACTTTATAGATGAAATTCGGAAGAAATAGGTTCAATTTTGAAATATAATTTATCAACTATAACTATTATAGCAAGGGGTTTATATCACTCCAATTCCCTCTACTGTGCTTGTTTTACACTGTTTAGGTGACGTTAATGGCACGTGGCAGTCATTTATATCACTCACTTGCAAATGGAATTTGGCAAAAGAGCTAAACAAATTTTTATGAAAATGAGAATGTTGAAATAATACTTCAAATATTATTACCATGCGGCTGAGTTGATGTGATTTTTTTTTCAGGTTCCAGTTTAGCCAATGCTCTGGTTTCCTGAAGGGTAAACTCTAGCCCACAGGCTGCTTTTCTAAAGCTTTATTGGAAGAAAGGCACAGCACACTCATTCCATTATAAATTATCTCTGGCTGCTTTCATAATACAACAGCAGAGTAGATTGGCCGCAACAAAGACCACAAGGCTTTCAGAACTGACAATGTGTATCTGGCAATTTACAGAAAAAGTCTGCCAATCCATGGTCTAGTTTAACACGGGCTGGAAAAATAATTCTACATAATTAAAATTGAGCTTTAAAATGTGGAAATACAAAAGACTGAAATGGCAGAGTCGTCTTATCTACTCTAAGTTTTCTCACACCCAGAAGATACAGAACGTCAGCACTATTTTGATTTTTTTCATATTCAAGCACAGTGTAATAAGGCCAGAGTGCCTGCTGGACAAGGTCCCTGACTTAGGGCATGCTCTCTTCTAGTTTTTCTTTCTATACATCACCACCTCACAGATCACCATCACCACTGTCCATTCACATGGAGGTAACTCCTTTGAGTTTCCACTGCTATGCCCTTCTGTCTCTTATGACAAACGGCACAGACAGATTACAGATGAATGATTGATAAAGACAGATATATAGATGATAGATAAAAATGGACTGATAGATTATTTAACAACAGACAAATTTAGATGGAAGCAGAATTGGGGAAGAGTTTGAGAACTACCAATAACATCAGACATTAGGATACCAATCAAGGTATTTCTCAGAACAGAACACTTATTGTTTCACATAAGCTTATTTATCTTATGTGTACATTGGTATGCTGTTTCTGAATTTTTCTTAAGACCATAGAAAGACAGTAACTATGTTTTAGTGATCGTATGCACTACAAGAAGTGCGATCATGCCCCTTTCCTGCGTGATCATCATGGAAGTTGACGTGGAAATTATGAGAAATGTGAAAAAATACACCATTCGAATCAAACAGATTAAATTAGAAGATTCATATCATCTTCCTCGAATTCAGAAGTTGTAAGATATCTATATAAAACATACCATTTATATTCAATCAAAAATGGTATTTTAAGAGCTAGATCAATTCTATGTTAGGAGAACTCATCAAATGTCTACAACACAGCACAATTCACAAAACATAACATAAGCCTATGTTTTGACTCCAATAATATTTTCGATTAAATAAAATATTTTTACCCTGCTTTTTCTCATTAACAGTCATCCAATCACTTTCTAATTTACTCTTTCACTGTAAATACCATGAAAGCAAATTTAGTCATTTAAAAACGAATAAGAATTTTCGGTTTCACTTTCCAGGATGTGATACTATCAAACTGTGAAAGAGACACAAATAGCAACACGCAAAACTGGTAATAGTTCTACTCTTTGTTAAAGTATCTACCACATCCCGATTTGCCAATCAAAACTTCTGTTTCAACTATTTGCTGTATCAACTACTCAAAGAAGAAAGTGGTTACATTTTATTTTTAGCCTTTACACAAAAGCCACATTCATCGACTCATTTCAGATGGCCAGAAACGTCTACCATGGGGCAGCTCACTTATTCTCTCTTCCGGCAAGATCAGAGCTCACGGCACCCCTTTGCTTATGAACTACAGACTGAAGACTTGAACTGTGGGAAAGAACACTTAGGCAAGTTGGCTACAGACACTAAGGGGAAAGAATTTGTTCGTTTTATTCACCTTTTTCTAGATTTTTCTCTGGCATGAATAAATGCATTGTGGAGAATGTTTCCACCCCTTGGAAGTGGTAAAAGCAGGTGATAATGCTGGGAATGAGGGTAGAGAAGAATAGTGGGCTCAAATTAATCACCAGGTGTTTCTAATAATAATACCAAGACAAACTAGAACATAACGCTTGGTGAAATCAATGCTCTATCTGTTTTAGATGAGTGGAAAATAGATACTCATACCAAGAGATTATTCCAACTCTCGCCAGGCAAAATACAAAGCAGGTAGACCTTGGAAATATATATGTTTATAAAAACTGTGATGCTTTAAAAATCCTACAGAAATCTGAACATGTATATTCTTTATAAAAAACAGTGAAAATCAGAGAGGTTTCATGTGGGATAGACAGCTCCACTATTTTAGGCTTGGGTACTTTAGAGTACGAATCAGTAAAACTAGCTAGCACATTATTGTCTCGTAAGATGAAACTTTTCCGCATCAGGTCAAGGAAGACATGCAGGTCTGGCTACTAGTAATAAGAGGAATACATGTTATCAAGCTAAGCCCCCAACAGGTATCATCTGGAAACTCCAGAAGGAATATGAAGACAGCTATCTAAAACCATGGAGAACAATGAAAAGCAAGCCAACACTAGAGGAGAGTGCACTCTTGGAGGAAAGGAATTTCCCTGTAAAAGTTTCCAATTTCAAGGAATTTTGCCGACAGGCATCCTCAATAGTGGCTGGAAAGTGGGAGGAAATTCCCACAGTGTGGAGAATGAGACACGGGAAGCCTGAATGAAATTCTGTGTATAAGTTCTGCTGAAATCTTTGGTTGACCTGTGAATTGCCCATCAAGTAGGCCAGACTCAAAGTAACCCAACCAATATGAAAAGAAAAGAACTGAATAGAGTGTAGGCTGCTTCCCACAGCACACGAGAAAGCCTGGAGTTTGAATCCAGCTAAGTTAACTGCTTGTCTTAAACATAAATAAGTAAAAGTATCACTATCATTTATAGCCATAGCTCTCAACGAAAAAGAGTGAGCAAGGATGTGTGATTTTGGCCCCAACACCATAAAAAAGAGCGCTTAGAAAGGACTGAAGGCATGTTTTGGCAGGGGACACAGGGAGGAGAGAGAGGTATGCTACTGGTAAGAACTGAGTGGAGACAAAGGATAATACTCAGTACCCCACAATGCATACAGAACAGTACCCTCCCAGAATACACACAACAACAACACAAACAAAATAACTCAGTTCAAAATGTCAATAGTGCTGAAGCTGAGAAATACTGTTTTAGAAAAATAAAATAGAATTCAGAGTTTCTAAAATATACTCAAAGTTCAAGTTACAATCCAAAATTACTTGACATACAAAGAAAGAAAACTATAACCCATACTTAAGACAAAGGACACTAAAGCTAACCTGGAAGCAGTCCTGATGTTAAAATTCTGAAAAAGCATATAATTATGCTGAAGACATAGAGAAAAATGTGCTTATACTAAATGAATAGGATAGCACATCAAATACAACATAATATTAAAAATAAAGAACTGGTTGACCGGGGCATGAGGATGAGGCAGGAAGAATGCTTGAGCCTGGGAGTTCAAGACCAGCTTGGGCACCACAATGACCCTATCGCTACAAAAACAAAGAACTAGCTGAGTGTGGTGGCATGCACCTGTAGTTCTAGCTACTAAGGAGTAGGTAGGTTAAGGTGAGAGGATCACTTGAGACCAGGAGGTCAAGGCTGCAGTGAACCATGCCACTGCACTCCCTCCTGTGTGACAGAGAAAGATTCTGTCTCAAAAACAAAGCAAAAGCAGTAAATATCTGGAACTAAAAAATAAAATAAATTAAAAAGAAAATTTACAGGATGGGCTTAAGAGCAGATTGGAAAAAAAATAGAATAAAGTTAGTGAACATGGATGGAAACAAATTATTAGGTTGTTCAAAGTGAAAAACACCAAAAATAAGATTTAAAAATGTCAGGTATCCATAGAACAATATTAATAGATGTAATACAAATATATATGTAAAAATTAGAGTCCCGGGGGAAGAGACTGAAAAGTTATATTTTAAATGGCTGAAATCCCCCCAAATTTAACATAAAACACAATATTAACAGATTAAAGAAGTTCAAACAACCAAACAATATAAAGAAAAACACAGAGTCACATCATAACCAAAACTGACTCAATACTTAAGTAAAAAATATCTTAGGAGTCAGAGAAAAATGGTACATTTATATGAAGAGAAAGAATTACACAAAAATAAAGATTTAAATATTAACGGAGTCCAGAAAACAGTGGATTATCTTTGAAAGTGCTTTAAAAAACCCATTAATTCTATGTTTAGTAACAACATATTTAAATGAAGAAGACTTCAAAAAAAGACAGTTAAATATAAAATAATCACCATATACTAAAAGAAAAATTATCATCAATAGGCCTGCTATACCAGAAGTGCTAAAGAAAGTTCTTCAGGCAGATGGAAAGAAATTTGAATCTTCAGGAAAAAAATGAAGATCACTGAAGTTGGTTCATATTTATGGAAATATAAGTGATTTGAAAAAAAGTAGTGTTAGAGTGAAGGTAAAATTCTGACTGAGAAGCCAGATTCAAAACTAGCCATTCCGATTGCTCAAGCAGTGTCAAACAAGTCGAGGCAACTGGCAGAGCAACTAGCCCTTTACTCCCATTCGTTACAACTCATTTCCCTTGCATTCCCAATAAACCTGAAGACGGACTCAAAATGTCATCAGTCCACTTCCTTCTCTGCATGGGTTAACAAGGGTTAGCAAAGAGGGAGCTGTGGCAAAGCGAGAATTACACAACATTCACATAGAACAGACATATGAAAGCCCCAGAGAGAAAACCTTTTCAAATTTCCCAAATTCAGACATTTTTATGGTCCTTTCCTATCATTTTAAAATAAATCACTATATTCTTAAAGAGTTAATACTTATACCTCTATATCTTATTAAGAAATCACTACATTTTATGTTCTCTTTTTAACACCATCGAACATGGCAGATTGCCAAATTACCCAAATACAACAACAGGATATAGTAATATATATGACAAATAATACATTAGATATAACATAGTAATATATGTTACATAATAAATCAAAAAGAATATTGCATGACTATCAGAGTATCACATTCTCCATTATTTCTATATTCTCTCTCATTCATGACCTCTCTCTCACATTCCATCACAAATTTTATTCAACAAACTTTAATGAAACTCTTACATTTTTATCTTGACATTTTGTCACAAGACAATAGAAAGAAAAAATCCCTGTCAAGGAGGAGCTCGTTATATTTATTCTGGGAAAACAACACAGAACACAAGACAAAGTGTATTGATAAGGATATCAACACAATATTCAAGAGCTTGAAGTGGGGAGCCTAAGAAATCAGGTCTATATGCAGCTATTTACATTAAGGCATATTGATCAATCCTAGGATACTTCATGTCTGCCTGCCATATAACAATGGTGTCAGTGCAAATGTACCATCTTAGCATGAATCTATTCAGATGTTCTCTCCAAACCTGCACTTCTTCACTGAGATATTCGGTGGCTGTGGGTAGGAATCCCATATAATGATAATGTTATCACTGAAGAGAACCATGAATCAACAAGACAATTTAACAAAGCCTTGACGGATATGATACTACTTCAAATTGAACAAACAGCAATACCTTTTCCAAAGTTTATAATGTCAGAAGAAATCTTAAACTTATTCACAATAGCTGGTAAGAAGCCAGAATGAAAGCAAGACAAGGAGGCACATCCCCTATATACCTAATGTCTCAATATCCTTCTAGAAATCAACTTTCTAACAACTTGGACGGCTCTTTACTGATAAAGCATTTTTCTACAGGTTTTCACCTCCTCAGAAATCTCCACTATGATGTCTTGTGCACTTCAAACGTAAGAGTAATGTGAAAAGCTCACAAACACTTTCTTCTTATTTTCCTTATTGTTTCTCTCGGTCTCTTATTTAAAACACATATACTCTTCCCATCTGTTATTAATCAGTAGACATTTCTTCAACGCTCCTTGAATCCCAATATTAAACAAATGAACTGGATCACAGAAATAAATGTAACTCTATTGTACAGCAATATAAATACTGTGTTACGGAAACACTGAGTGGTCACACTGAAGTCAGCTACATAGACTGTCCTGTATCATTCCCTCTTGTGATGGAAAGTAATCAGACAGTGACTATAGTCTACGATTCTGTCATTGGCCTGTTACAGCCATTCTCCCTAAGAAATTTTAAAAATAGAGTAGTATATAATATGGAAAACATGAATCCTTTCTAAGGACTGACAACACATAAAAAGAGCACTACGATGACATATGTTGACTTTTCCCAGATTACAAAGTCTACCATGCATATGGCTTCCTCTTTGACCGTCTTCCTTTGAGAAAACAGTGAAAAAGAGGACACTAATGGCACAGGCTATACAAGCGGGAAAGAAAACAGGAGCTATATTCTATTACTCCACAAGTATCAGTAAGGATTTATGCCTAACCCCTAAAAAAGACTTTCACCATAAAAAGTCTAATCTAGCAGATGCTGAGTTCCCTAATACCAGAATCTATATTTACACAATCCAACTCAACATAGTCTACAGAACTTGTGATTTCCTCAGTCATGCCATAATATTCTCAAAAAAATGTGAAGCAGCTACCTCATATTGGGTCTCTAGAAATTCTTTTTACTCACCCTTCAGGTGATTGGGGCTCATTCATCAAAATTTCACTCATCCATGGTCTAAATTAGTTTAGACCTATTATTACATTAAATATCTGCTACATAAAAGGCTCTGTAAGGTAAAGGAAAGTATGAAGAGGAAAATATCCCTGTCAATAGGAGCTCACTATTTCTAGTCTGTTAGACACAAAATGAAGAAATGAAATGAAATTCATTAAGTGAAATGTTAAGAGGCGGAAAGTATGTTGGACAATTTTCTACAGACTCATATCTAACCCATATCTAGTTAGGGAATGACAATGTACAATGACTGTACAATTGACCATATGGTCAATACCTTCTTCAGATTAAGCTGGAAAAGAACATCTTCCACAGTGGTACTCTCTCCCTGACTTTACTGATGGTTTTTTTTGTTTGTTTGGTTTGGTTTTGTTTTTTTGAGACACAGTTTCGTTCTTGTCACCCAGGCTGGAGAGCAGTGACGTGATCTTGGCTCACTGCAACCTCCCACCCCCGGGTTCACACCATTCTCCTGCCTCAGCCTCCTGAGTAACTGGGATTACAGGCGCCCACCACCACGCCTGGCTAATTTTTGTATTTTTAGTAGAGATGGTGTTTCACCATGTTGGCCAGGATGGTCTCAAACTTCTGACCTGAGGTGATCCGCCCCCCTTGGCCTCCCAAAGTGCTGGGATTACAGGGGTGAGCCACTGCACCCGGCCTCAACTTTAGTGATGTTATTGTATTTTAAATGTAGGTTCAACACACCTCACCCTTGTCCTACAATTTTCTTTAAAAATTCTACCTTTTGTACATTCTATCTTGCTTTACTCCCTCAATTCCTAGCACCATCCTTTCTTCATCCCTTTTTCACTTATCCATCATTAGGTTGATACTTTTTCTTTCAGCTGGCCCTTCATCCATTCCTTTCCTTCAACAATCTTTGCTAAATGTCTGACAGAAGCCAAAATCAATGAAATGCAATCCTGCCTTAATGAAAACTCTACTGTGGCCGATGAATGCAGGTACAGAAAGAGACACTGCAAGTGGGAACTCTAATGATAAAGCTACATAAGGATTGCTGTTAGAAGATTGAAAGGATATAATGAAAACATCAAGTTTTATCTTGTATACATATAACGTGGAATGAAGAGGATCTAAAATTGGACAACTGGGATGCATCTTCACATAGTAATTGATGAGAGCAACTCACAGGTATCAGCATGTGTCTATGCTGGGCTAACAATGGTAACCTAATTATAGTACAGACCATCAACTCAAAGGTATTCTTTAATTTGACCTTTTCAATAATAAGAGCTCTAAGATCAATGATACTCAATTTTCAAATTGAACTGTCTTTCACTGCCATGCAAAAGTCACTGCCGCCTCATTAATTTTTAATCTCACTCTTCATGTATCTTCAGGAACACTACAACCCTTTGGTTTTCACCTAGTAACTCTAGCCACAATCTCCTTTAATGGGTCTTCCTCATTTTGTCAATATCTAAATGCCAGAGCATCCAAAGCATGGTCTCAGGCACATATGTTCCTACTCCCACATACACTCTATCTCTAGATCTCATCCTTTCCCACAGCCATTACGTATTATCTCTATCTCCAAATACCCCCCAACTCAAGCTTCCTATTTACACTTTCAAAACCAAAATCTTAATCTGTGGGTTTAATATGGAACTAAAACTGGCAAAATAGTCTTTTTAAAAATCATGCACTCAAAGAAAAACCAACCCTCCCTAGTAGTTGTTGAGGTCTAAATCATAAGGAGTCCTGTTTCAGTCCTCTTCTCCTCTCATATGGTACCATTCAATGCTTTATCAAGTAGGACTGGCAAGGATTTCAAAATACACCCCAAATCCTAGTACTTCATAATACTTTCATGTAAGACAACCTAATGTAACACCTATGTACAACTTATGTAAATACAACTTACTTCTAGTTTTGCTATTAGTATTTATACCATCCACAGTGATCTTTATCCTACCTAACTTGTTTTAATATATAAAAATATAGAAAGTTAAGTACTGCAGAAAAGAAATTCGTAAACCTAAAAAAACCCCAAAGCAGTTGGCATGTTAATTATGAGTAAAATACAGCCATTGAACAAGGCATTCTTGTTCAAGGCACTTAGGGAGAACATCCACTAAATCTTGGAAATGACTAAATGAGACACGAGAGATGACATTTTTAGAATCTCTAATTCCTGAAGATAAATGAATTTTAGAATCAAATTATCTTGTGGAAAAATCAACACGATTGTCATTTATTCCAAGGTGACAAACGAGGTACAACAATGTAGCAGAGAATATTTCAAACCATCAAATAAACATGAGACTGGTATTTTTAACCAACTGTACACTTTTGTCTTGGAATTAACTTTACTAGATAAATCAAATACCAGAAGAGTCAGAGGTCTGAATTTTTTTGTGCAAATCGTTTATCAGTGAGCAGTGAACCTCAACAAATGCAAGGAGAAATAAACGGCTACAATCTTCTCCTCGGCTTTCCTTGGTCTGTGTCACTCTCCTCCCACTGGAAGCAAGAGGATCTAATTTGATTGGTGGAATGATACAGTACTTACTGGGCTACTCTTTAGAGGGCACTCACTGTGTTCCCAGGTCAATCACAGATATACAGAGAGGCATTTACGTTCCTCTGCATCCTCTTATCAAGTTCACAGGATGATTAATTGAAGGTTCTTTTCTATTTTTAACAGAGTAAGCTATGTTGTTCGCTTACATGCATCTCCAGGGTATGGCCATGTGGGTTCCATTCAGAGTTAAAATTAGAGAGGATGAATTCCTCTGTGGAGTTACTCTGCATTTCTCCCCGAATCAAAACGTGTCCTGCAGCACAGTTTCTATTACCATCAGAGAATCACATAATAGTAATGTACGTTAGTGCTGTGATTTCCATTGTTTGTTAAAACTTCCCTCACATCATGGAAGCTTTAGAAGTTTGCTACACTGAGGCTGAATTTATGAATTCGGTATTAAACCACCTGAAATATTCTCATATATATAGCTTTGTGGAACAAGGTATGTTTTAGTCAGGCAGATTCAGGTTTTCTGATACTCCCTTACCGTATTATATGTGAAAGCAACAATATGCATATTAAAACGGTAACAGTATCTTAGGTCCCTGGCAGCCTTTTCCACTTGGTTTCCATTCTTTAGGTAACAAGTTGTTGTTGTTGTTGTTTTTCCTGCTGGCTACTTGTCTATTTGTACATTTATTCACTTGGTGCTTCATTTGTTTACAATCAGTAATTTTTGGCCTTACTTCCATTTTCTCCATACATCGAATGAACAATATTTACTGGGCCTCTGCTGCAATCCTGCCACTGAAGACTAAGTACAAAGTTACATACAGAAAGCAGGGAACATTCAGACGACCACTTTTGACCAAGATTTAAGTCATGTTCAAGCCTCTGATTCCACTGCACTGGTTTCAAATTACACATTTCCATTAATACCAGGTGGCCTGCACCTCACCAATAATGAACCAGATTTTGAAATATATCAAAGTGATTATTAAAACCACTTCCTCAATCTATCCAAGTCATTGTTCAAAAGTAAGAATGTCTTTATTCTGGGAACCTTCTTTAACTAGCATAAGATGCAGGATTACTACTGGGAGACTAATGCCCTAGTTACAGAGAACACAGAACAGAGTTTGGCTATGTATAGGTTTTAAACAACACAGTCACTGCACAGTAGTCTGAATAATGTACACAAACTTCTCCACAGAGAATGGGAGGGGCCATGTAAGGTGACACATGAAAGAAACTTCAAAAAGCTGAGTTTTTGTCTTCAGATAGCTCCCAAATGCAGTCCCTTCACTGTCAACCTTGGATACTCTAATGGGTTAAATAAACTTAAAGTAATGACAAGCAAAAATTGATAAACAAACACTGGTGATATGTAGGATACAGATCTAGAATCTGAACCCAGATTCCAGCATAATGCTTCACAGTCTATTTCACTGTGAACTGTTGAACACTCTCCCAATAACGAAGGCACACATACATTACACAGATACGTTACATGAAACACTTACCAAAAACTTCCTCTTCTCCTTCCACCATGCAATGTATTAGAATCACAACTCTGGGGTTCCACGTGCCCCTCACATTCCACTCCATGGTTTAGACATAAATTAATTAGACTCTTTGGGTAACCCTTTCCCTCTATTCTCATATAAATCACCCCTTATTCATTCTTTCAGAATTTCCAGTTGATAAAAGACATTGCTGGACTGTTCTGACAGGCCATGATATACAAACTCTTCCTTACAGTACAAGACACTAAATAATGCATATAAGCAATAACACAGATTTTTCTTTTTTTTTTTTCTTTTTGAGACGGAGTCTTGCTCTGTCGCCCAGGCTGGAGTGCAGTGGCACCATCTCGGCTCACTGCAAGCTCCGCCTCCCAGGTTCACGCCATTCTCCTGCCTCAGCCTTCCGAGTAGCTGGGACTACAGGCACCGCCACCACACCCGGCTAATTTTTTGTATTTTTAGTAGAGACGGGGTTTCACCGTGTTAGCCAGGATGGTCTCGATCTCCTGACCTCATGATCCGCCTGCCTCGGCCTCCCAAAGTGTTGGGATTACAGGTGTGAGCCACCAGGCCCGGCCAACACAGACTTTTTTCTAACCATCACTGACTCAGGTAAAAGTCACCTATGCATGTTAAACCTACTAGGTGAAAGTTTGATGAAAAACAGAAAACCTGTATAGTTCCAAATTAATTACAAAGGAATGTTAACTAAAGTGGAAAAGTTCAGTGGACACCAATTGAACCAAGAGACCAAAGTAGTTCAAAGTGAGAAAAAGTGACATTGTCACCTGATATGATTCACTGAGGAAGACTGAGAATACTGAAGTATTTCTGCTCAAAATGAGTATCTTAAGCCTTTTCATGAGGAAACAAAAAATTGAAAATCTGAGGTATCTCCTTAAAAACTGTTAGCTATTACTTTTTAAAAATACTGATGTGATCAAACTCCAGGAAACTGTTTCAGATTAAACAAGACTAAAGAGACATGACAACTGAATGCAACTGAAGATCCTTTTCTGGATGTTGCAGAAGTGAAGAAACTGCTATAAAGAACACCTCTGGAAAAATGGGTAAAATGTGAATATGGACTGTATGCTGTTATACTTTTATACTACTGACACATTTCATGATTTTGAAATTTGTACTAAAGTCAATATAACATGCTCAGGCTCTTAGAAAGTAAATGTTGAAGTGTTTTGGTTTACAGGAAGATAATGTCGGTAAATCATTCACCAATAATACATAAAATGATAACACTATGTATAAACACATGAAGGGAGGAGACAGCAAGAAGAGGAAGTGAGGAGAGAACACAACGATGCAGAATAAAAAGTCAATCTGGGTGAAGCGTAAATCAGGTTGCTCTGTGTGATTCCTGTGATTCTGAATCTAAAATTATTTCAAAAATAGAAAGTCAGAAAAATGCTGGTATGAGGTATACTTAGGGAGTTTATAAACTTCCAGGGGGCACTAAATTTAGAAAATATTAATCATTTCTAACTCAGATAAACAGGATTTTTGGGGGGAGTAGAGGAAAAATTGAGTACTGCCTTATCTGATAAATCATGCATCATTATTTGATTCTTCTTTTACCCATGGCCATTAATTGTTTAAGTTAGACTTATGTTAAAAATGCCATTTTCACCTATTAGATTGGTTACAAATTTAAAGAATTTTTTTTTTTTTTTTTTTTGAGATGGAGTTTCGCTCTTGTCACCCAGGCTGGAGTGCAGTAGTGCAATCTCGGCTCACTGCAACCTCCGCCTCCTGGGTTCAAGCGATTCTCCTGTCTCAGCCTCCCAAGTAGCTGGGATTACAGGTGTATGCCACCACACCCAGCTAAGTTTTTGTATTTAGTAGAGATGGGATTTCACCACGTTGGTCAGGCTGGTCTGGAACTCCTGTTCTCAGGTGATCCACCTGCCTAGGCCTCCCAAAGTGCTGAGATTACAGGCATGAGCTACTGCGCCTGATCTAAAAAATTCTTAATACCCATTGTGCACAAGTTTTTATGAAAATTGGCACTTTCATAACAACACCGTTCTGTGGTGGCAGAAGACACCATTTTCAAGAGCAATTTCATAGCATCTAACTAAAACGAAACTGATGATCCAACAATGCAACAGCTAGACATCTATCCTGTAGAATTAGGAGACCAACTGCATTAGAGTATACATATAGTCAACATTATATGTAGCAACAAAACAAAAAAAAATTAACTTGCTTTCCCAAAACAGAGAAATGGATTCACCCGTTGTAACACATACTTTACATCCCATAGAAAGTCTGTGGGTAAGCTATATTTATTGATTTGGAAACATGTCCATGCCACATTAAAGAACCTTGAAATTTACAAAATAACATCTATCATAATAATCACACATTTGTAAATGAATTCCACATAAACTTATATAAGCTCAAAAAGTTACTGACAACTATACTACAAATACTACTTATCAAGCCTAGGAAGTAGGAATGGAAGATAGTAGATAAATGGCCACAGGTTGCTTCTTATCACTGAGTGACTCACTCATTCTTGTTGGCTCTCTTTCAATGAACTAGGTGCCAAGCCTAACTGAAAAGGAGATACAAAAGAATAAAAACACACAACCCTCAACCTGGTTTTAAGAGCCAAGAATTCAAAGGCTTAAAGCAGATTCTGCCCCATGTTTTACTTTAAATTCCCATGTTAAGGATTCAGAAAAATGACATGGGATGGAATACATTTTCTCGCTTCTGCTTTCCGTGTACCGAAATAAACTTCTGCTGTAAGCCAGAGGTCAGAAAACTACAGCCTGTGGTCCAAATCTGGCCTAACACGTTTTTGTCAATAAGTTTTACTAGAACACGGCCATATTCATTCGTTTATGAATTGGTTATAGCTGATTTCACATATAATGGCAATGTTGAGCAGTTACAACAGTATGGCCTATACAGTCTGTTCTTTTACAAATTTTGCTGACCTCTGTATATTGTTATACAGACTACAAAACTCTGTATGTTTCATATAATGTAAAGGTGTGTGATTAGGACACTCATCTTCTTATATCCAGACAGCATCCTGAACTTGGAAAATATTAACACAAGAAATAGTATGAGATAAATTAACTTTGGAAGTACAAGAGCATCTTCTGTCCAGGTAAAATAAATGAGTATTGCAAAAGGGAACACAAGTTCTACCTCAAAATCTAGCTGCCAATGAACAAAATAATATAAGGAGACACTAATGGCTGTACACATTCGTAAGATTTTTAAACCATTAAATCTTGTGTTGGTAGGATTAACTGACATCAAAGGGATTGATAATATAGTCTTAAAATTCCAGCAATTGTTTGTTATTGCTAACACTGGTCTAGAGAGTTAATATTACTGAATGCCTCCCCTGTATAAACCTATCTAGACAGGTTGGGCACTACGGTAAGCAGTTCCCCAGTGGACAGTGCAGCTTATGTTACAGAAGTAGACAATTAAAACACCAAGTAAACACTATTTTATATTAAGCCCACTTAGGTTAAACAGAAAATAAAGGAAAACCAAGGTAACGTAGATAAAGGGGAAATCTCTTTGGTACACTAAGATTTTTATTCCAGCCCCAAAGAACACTAGTGATACCAAGAAAATGGTTATACAACATGTTCTACAAGATGAGATCACAATGGCTCAAAATGGCGGTGCAAGGGTCTCGCTCTCCCTTACACATTCAGTTGTCATGTCATCCAAGTTTGTGTACTTGGAAAGAGGTGAATTATAGTCACGCTCAGATCCTGATCTGGAATGAAATATACTAGGTCTAACAAAAAGGACACTACAGAAGGTCTAGTCCAGACAACACAAATGCTTAAGATTTCATTTGAGACTTGTCCAAAAACTGTGGGCTCCTGATTCAAATGAGGAAAAAAAGTATCTTACACATGGGGGAAAAAAAAATCACTGGCACACCAAGGGCCTCTGCTTCTGAGAAAGACTTGCCATAATCTGGAGAGTGACTAGTGTGTCCATGGGGTTGAATTAATTATATTTACCATACACAAATCTCACTTCCATTCGAAAAGTAAAATATAAATTTAAGAAATACAATGAGTTAATACACAAAAATAGAGAGAAGCATGAAATGTATTGAGAGTGCAGAGAAGTACATAAAAACATTCCAGGCAATTACTTGCCAAAAAGCAGGTCACTTCTATTCCTGGACATACTTCTATAAAAGTTGTGCCCCTTGAGAAGCAAAGATGCAAGAAGATCCCAGAAAGAAGCAATAACAACAGCATTTTGGTGATGCTGTAGATGAAACCACCATTTGGCTATAATCCCATTATCCACATGGTCACCACCTGAGAGTACAGAAGAAGAGATTGCAAATGGAAATAAACAACAGGTTGACACAGCCATGCCTGGTGACAGAAATACATCATCTTCAAGTCAAGTAACACTCCATAAAACCAGACTCCTACAATCTGATGTGGAATAACCCAAAACCTAAAAAAACCAGGTGTACGTACTGTATGCAAATGATAAAGCTGCCATTTTCCTTCCTTTCTCTACACATTTTTTTTCTGTGATTTGAATACCTGTCTTCTATTCCAAATTATTTCATGCCAACCAACCACTTATTTATTCTTTGAACCAGCATTTCTTGCGTAGTTTCTTCATTCTAACTTATTATACACCAGTTCAGGGGTTAGGAATTTTTTTAAAAGACACAATATAAGGAAATACTAATAAGATACTCTGTGTATTCCACAGTACTCCATTAAGATCTTTCCACAAACTAAAACCCAGTATCCACCCATCAATTCTCCTTGCTACCCCGTATGCTTCTTGCGCAACTTCTAGTAGTACTAAAGTCAATAAAATGTCCGATTTGCTTAAATGTTGGTTATTAACAAACGTTAACTATAAAGTCCTTGATTAAAATATCAACTCAAAATAATCACATAACCACAAAATAGGATGTATGAGAAATTTGATTTCAAATAACTCAAATAAGAATCTAATGTATCATCAACATAGCAAATGGAACAGCTTCAAAATCAGAATATAGTCCTTAATGATTTTACCTGCAGGAAAGATGTCTTTGTCCTCCTTGACTATGAAAGATGCTTGTGGAAAAAAAAAAAAAAAAAAAAAACAGGAATGTTGGAAAATATTTGAAGATTTTTTTCATTCACTCATCAAATGAAAGGGTGTTAAGACCCTACTTTTACCACTTCAGTGTTGAAATATTCCTCATCTTCTATCTGCTCACCTTACCTACTTACTGATGATATCCTAAATCATGCAATTGGAACTAAAATTGAACCTGCTGCTCTCATTATAACCCATACTATTTACGGTAAATTCTAATTCCTAATGACTTTACTCTCTGATGACTTTTAATATCCTATCCATTTTGTTTATTTTCCACAGGCTGCCAGATTTCTTTCTTCTCTCCCTCTAGCTGATGAATTTATTCCAAAGCATTCATTCAGTAAAATTTACTGAAATAATATAAAATTTACTGAGTATACAGATAAAAAGTTACAGTCTCAGTCCAGATAACATCATATACTATGGTGAGAGTAGGTAAGAGTGGTAAATCAAAACCTGCATAAACTACTTATCAAAACCGTGTCACAATTTAGGGAGCCCTTTTATCTCTTTCATTTCACCTAACTGATAATCACTCCACAAATTCACAATCTTGTGTTTTATAGAATTCATGTATGGTTTTGGATTGTAAAATATCACAAATTAGATTCAATATCAAATTGGTCAAATATAAACAGTACACCAGGGTTTCTGATTCTTACCAGCACTTTTGAAGAATGACGTCTACAAAAATAGTAAACAAGCACAATGATTTGGATTTATATGCAAATATCAGTCAGTGAAGAAGTTCTCACTTCTTAAACTGGTACCACCTCAGCTATAACTGTGAAAAATATGGGAAAATTGTGACATATGACCGGTTAATATACAGAAGGTGAAGTTCTCTCATTCCTCAACCTCCTAGAGTCTGCAAATTATTAAAATATTGAAAGATCATTTTGATTAATTTGTGAACCCACTGTGGTTAGTTTGTTTTTGCTTATTTACTAACACATGTTGAGAATGCAAAAACAAAACTTTCATAATTTCATAATGAATTTGTCCATGAAAATATACCATTGTCTTTCAAACGTCCATCTTTCCCGTCAACTTTACATATGACTTTATTATTCCATCAGCCCATTCTCATAGTCATCAAATTCCTGTACCATCACCGTGTGAATCAACCCACTGTCCATTAAGCCACTCCAAAGCTATCAAATACACAGCTATCACCCATGCAACCAATGTATCCGTACCCTGATCCCTACATTTATCCAAGATTTTAGATAGCCGTACTTGTATTCATCAATCTAAAGATCCATGCATATAGCATTCCATTTTTGATCCACTCCAATGCTAACACCTAGGCATATAACCATCTGCACCTTCACTAGATAATTCCACTGTGCATATAACCAAACATACACCCAACAGGTTATTGGTTTTTGTTTTGTTTTTGGACGGAGTCTTGCTCTGTCGCCCAGGCCAGAGTACAGTGGCACAATCTCTGCTCACTGCAAGCTCCGCTGCCTCCCGGGTTCATGCCATTCTCCTGCCTCAGCCTCTCTAGAAGCTGGGACTACAGGTGCCCGCCACCACGCCCAGCTAATTTTTTTGTATTTTTAGTAGAGACAGGGTCTCACCATGTTCACCAGGATGGTCTCAATCTCCTGACCTCGTGATCCGCCCGCCTCAGCCTCCCAAAGTGCTGGGATTACAGGCGTGGGCCACCGCACCCGGCCCCAACAGGTTTTTAAAACTTGCACTCTCCATCCTCGCATCCAGTCATCTGCTCATATTCTACTTTCCATCCATTTCTTACATTATTCAATATACCAAATTTTGCATGCATCCATCTGTTATTATATCTCAAATTATATTAGAAGATTAATGTATTCATCTTTCAGGGCTTTAAATATCCAATCCCACATAATTTCAATGACTAGTTATTAAATCCACATAACCATATAATACGAAGAAAATTTCACTAACCAGTCTTGCATCCTTCCATCAATTCACATGTCTGCCTGTCTACTACAACAACCATGCTCGAAACCACCAATCCAACCCTGCCTCCTTGAATGCACCTATCCACCAATCACTGAATTATTGTGTGTGATTTTCCCTCTGTACTCAGATTGAAGTTGTGGCCACTTCAAAATCTTACTGGCTTAACACATTTACTTCTCACTAATGAAAATATTCCTGTGGGTCTGTTATGATGGCTCTCCAGGAAGCTTTGCTCCATATGATAGATCACTGTTTCAAGGGCATTCACCTCTTTTGGAAATAACACATCAACACATGGTTCTACAATCACCATGGGTAAGATGTAAGGTAGAATCACATATAGGCCATGAAATTCCTGTGCCCATGATACATTTTACATTTTTAATGGGTCACTTTTACTTCCAAAGAAACGAAAAGCCCCTGATTGTTTTAAGACTTAAAGTAATCATCTCTATGAACAGTCAAACATCTTCCACAATGCCTATCTCAAAAATAATTAAGTAGGATAAGGGGATTGGGAAAGTGTGCCAGAGGTAAAAGCTACAGCCAGGGAAAACAAGGAAAAAGTGAGCATCTTCCAGGACCTAATAAAACACTCTCTAGCCCAGTATAGGGAGCCTTCACAATGTATTTCCAGAGGAATTTCAAAATTTCTATGGAAAAGTGATTACTCTCACATTTGACAGCTTAAGAGTTTGGAGGTGTATTATGGTTTCCCTGACTCTGCTCATTGTACATTGTACAAAGGGAAATGAGATTCAATTATCTTTTTTTTTTTTTTTTTTTTGAGATGGAGTCTCACTCTATTGCCCAGGCAGAAGTGCAATGGCACACAATCTCAGTTTACTGTAACCTCTGCCTCCTGGGTTCAAACAATTCTCCTGCCTCAGCTTCCTGGGTAGCTGGGATTACAGTCGCGCAACACCACATCGGGCTGTTTTTTGTATTTTTAGTAGAGACGGGTTTCACCATGTTGGCCAGGCTGGTCTTGAACTCCTGACCTCATGATCTACCAGCCTCGGCCTCCCAAAGTGCTGGGATTACAGGCATGAGCCATTGCGCCCAGCCAAGATACAATTATCTTTAAGTTTCACCTATCTCTGGGCCAATAGTAGGTACACTGAGACATGAGGTACAGATTACTGCGAATTACCTCATGATAGGGAGATAGCATCACTGAGACGTTGGATTTTTACCCGGATGAGGTTTTTGTTGGTTCCCCCTGTGAAGGGGATAAAGTTTTCATTTAAGTAGAAAGTACACCTAGTTTGTGAGACCAGAAAAGTATCCTACAGTAAGCATTATCAGTGTTTAATGTGTCCTTTTTATCCCTTCCTTGAGAAAGCATAAATACAGCTCCTAAATCTCCTGAAGTTTTGGAAAGCCATGGGATTTACCCAATTCCTTTACCCAATTTATCATTACGTATTTAAGAGACAATGGATGATTTTCCATAACTCTACCAAAGCCAGAGTGAAAAATAAAACCTTATGCTGCCATAAAAGCAGTAAGAAGCATTAGTCTTAGTGACGTTGGCCCATGAGTTACTGCCATGAGCACGCAGCATCCTTAACAGTCACTGTTGAACAGTTATGTGAGAATTACATGATTACAATCATTACTGATCCTTTCCTAAACTGACCTATCCATACATTCTTTCAGGCACATATCCATCAAATTCATACATTCACACATCCACCTTCAGTTTATTTTGCGTTGTCAATATAGCTGTCCAAAGCTTTTATCCTTACTCCTCTTCCACTCTTGCATCAATCTATACACACACACACACATATACAAACATGCTTACATGTATACCATACTTCATATATTTATTCTTGTTCCTTAATTTCATCAAAAATGCATTCAAGATCCATCCATCCATCAATCCACACATACAGTCCCATTTGCACATCATCTACTTGTGATTCCATTATTATTCCTCATCTTATACCCATTTATATACCCATTCCCATCTGTTAATTTATCCATTAATCCTACCATTAATCCAGTCATTCAATGAAGCAATTAACCACTTATCATTCCCCATTACCCAAGTGCCAACCAGCTGGCCAGGCAGAGCTCCGTACAGCTTGGAGTTTTACATAGTGCCTTGGCTTAACTAAACTTTCTCATACTACTGAAGATCCAATCAGCCAGTCCACAGGCCTAACTTCAAATAATCTTCATACCTTCTGACTTTATAACTGTTAAGCAGAATCTCGGGTTTCCTCTTTTTTTTTTTTTTTTCTTTTCCAGAAGGAGTCTCATTTTATCACCCAGGCTGGAGTGCAGTGGCATGATCTTGTCTCACTGCAACCTCTGCCTTCTGGGTTCAAGTGATTCTCCTCCTTCAAGCCTCCCAAGTAGCCAGGATTACAGGCACGCATCACCACACCCAGCTAAATTTTATATTTTTGATAGAGATGGGGCTTCGCCATGTTGGCCAGGCTCATCTTGACCTGCTAACCTCAGGTGATCCTCCCGCCTCGGCTTCCCAAAGTGCTGGGATTACAGGTGTGAGGCACCATGCCTGGCCTCCTCCTGAGGAGTTTGCAACCTTCGACAAATACTTCAAAAGCTACCTCAAGTTCTTCCGAAGAAATTAACAGAAGAGAGGAGGCTGGGATTTATTTGGGAACTGACCCTGCTCTCATAGAGAAAGCTGCATCACTCACTACTCCAAGTATTTAAAAATGCTATCTTCGTATTAAAGGAACTTTATCCGGAATGTCTGTTCTTCTTCCTAAGATACTGCAAAACCCCCTTCTTTGTTTTACTTATTATTCCACAATAAAAACCTATTTATTCCACAACTCATTAGCTCATGCAGCATCCCATTTTGACAAAATTCTGTTGAAAGCCCAGTACAATTGCAGTTACTACCCAGGGCACCATTAATAAACATGGTTATCTATTATGATGATGAAAGCACCCTAAGCACCATATTACCATTTTTACTTTCTGTAGCCTACATCTCCCCTATTTCTACATTATATCCAAGACATTATCACATAGTGGTATACAAACATCCATCAATCATTCTTACTGCTACATATTACTAGAAGACGAATTACGTTTTTTGCCACAGATGATATAAATTTACAAAATATTAAATTCCTACCCATATGTTTTACATTTTACATCACTAGCAGCAACGTATGATTTTCCATAATTCCCAACATGTTGCCAAAAAAAAAATGTTGTCAAACTTTGGACTTTTGCTAATCTGATAGTAGAGAAACTAATTATATCTTAGCTGTATTTTCAATTGTCATTATCCTTATTATGAGCAAATCCAAGAAACCTTTTATATGGTTAATAGCACTTTGTATTTTTTTAGTGAACTACGTGCTCAAGTCACTTTTCCTTTGAGCTGGTATTTTTCCCCAATTATATTATATCTTACATATACCAAAGGTATTCTTATGTGATGTCACAACTAACTTTTTCAACTTTGTCATTTCATTTTTACTATCAATCTTTGTGTTTCTTGTTGCTTCTACAATGTGTATCGTCAGTAATTTCCTCAAAATTGGAGAGACATTCATTTGCTTTCTGAAACTGTGTAATTTCTGCAGTTTTTAATTTAAACCTCTGATTCATTTTACATTCTTCATGCTACATACCATGAGAGATGAATCTAATTTCTTACTCATTTGGCTAACAATCTACCCCCATGATTGCAGATAACTTTAATACACTTTCTGTTTCTCATGTCAACTTACAGGTCTTCTATTCCATGGCATTACTTTGCTTATAAATGTGCCATTAACATAACTCTAAACACATATAAGATTTTGTAAGTCTGTGATGCCCAGTCAAGTCACCTTCCTCATTACCAATCTTTACAACGTCTTCACAATTTTTTTTCTCACAACAAAAGTCACAGTCAAAATGTCTTACTGTAGGAAAAACGCCTTTTTTAAAAAAAAGATGAAATTATAAATGGACTCACAATAAAGAACAAAATGCTTCTATACCACCCAGATTTTCCCTGAGGAACTAGAACACCCTGGAATATGTATACACTCCCATAAATAAATACACTGAACACTAAAAATAAGACAGTTCCAAGCCACAAGCTATCGCAAAATGATTAAACAAACTGTTGTTCAAAGTGACATAATGACTGAAAACATAATGGTTTACTTGATTTGTATCTATTTTACCTTCAATTGCTAGTGCATTCCCTCTTAAGGAACATGAAAACAAATACACTCATTGTATTTCTACTCCTTGGTACTAACACATCATGCATTCCTCTTTAGATAGGTCTTATGATGAAAGTTGTGGTCAACTCTTTAAAACATACAACTAATTGATAATGAGCTTTTGTCTTTAATACAAAGCAGACAAACAATACATAAAAATTCAAGCCGACATTTGGGAATGTGTTCTAACAGGTAGGGAGCTAGTATCTGAGCACTATAATCACTAAAGTGGGATACTCTGATAACCTTCCCTTTCATCTCAATGTTTAGTATTTTTTGAAAAAAACACTGAAACACTGAGAAAAAAATATTAAACATGACGGTGGCATCCTACCATGTGTACAATGTAATTTTTACCAGATAGCATGATGATTACGCTTAAAAGGATTGGTATCTCCAAACCTTAACATAAAATACATTGAGAAGAAATTACAAAAGAAAACCAGCAATTAGTTTATATTTACTGGGTAAGAGATGACTTTTTTTCAAAAAATCAAAGTATGTTATCAGATTATATTTGCAAAACTTTTAAGAAATCTCATTAGCATGATCTCATGAAAAACTGAAAGCATGACCAGGCCAGGACATCAAATTAATGGGAAAAATAACATCAAAGACTAAAAAGGTCTCTAATATGACAAATATAGAAATATGTAACAAGCTTATAGTAGATCTTGCCAACTATTACTTAATGAAGATCTACGCATGTAAGGTAATATACCTAATATACCTTTCCAAGCACCCCTTACAAATATGGACTGTACTTTGTCATACAAGAATTCAGACTACATACGGTGTATACACAATATATATTTTGGACCACAGTAGCTCACCAATTCCTTCAGTATACTAAAAGTAAAGGGCTGAATCAATCCCCCCCTCCTCAAAAAAACCAGCAAATAAGAAATAAGAAATCCACTAGAATACCCAGCCTGGAGTTCAGTGTTATGATTGTAGCTCAATGCTTAAGTGATCCTCCTGCTTGAGCTTCCGAAATAATTGGGTTCACAAGTGCATGCCACCACACCTAATTTTTTTTTCTTTTTTCTGTGAAGACAGGTTTCACTAGTTGTCAATGCTCATCTGGAACTCCTGGGCTCAAGCAAAATGCCTTGGCCTCCAAAAATGCTATGATTGCAGGCTTGAGACACCATGCACAACCTTGAGAAATTTAAATGAGGATTGTTTTCTTTGTGTGTTTAGAAGGCACATAGGGATTTTAGTAAATTTTACTAGGTAGAGATAGGATATTGCAATTATTTTGAAAATTGATACATAAAAATATAAACCTATTCAGGATTAAATCACCATGGTAACTGTAACTTTCAAAATAGGGAAAAATGTTGATAGTTATTAATTCTAGTTGCTAGATAATGGAAGGTACATTATTCAGTTCTCATTTTTGGTGACTTCAATTTCTCATAATAAATAACAAATATTTCCTCAAAAAGCAAGTTCATGAAATTACCAAATAACTCAGCAATTTCATTCCCCTATATACATACTCAGATATGAAGACATGAACCCAGATATTTGTATGCCAACGTTCAAATATTAATGGACGTATTTTTAAATGTATTCATCTCTTAATGGACACTGTGAATGTTTTGGTGAGCACGGGCATATAAAATGGCCATTAGCAGAGGAATAGATTCAAAATTGTGTCCATTAGCAGATGGATAAAAAATGTGGTGTTATATGTGTATACACACACATACACTCATATATACATACACATATACATACACAAAATGAATTTACTCAGTCATAATAAGAAATGAAGTTCTCATGTATTACATGAAACTTGAAAGCATTAGGTGAAATATGCCAGGAACCAAAAAACATGAAATACCTACAATAGGCAAAATCAAATGCAGAAAACATGATTGGGGAGACAAGGGACTAGGGATTAGAGTAACAGGTATACAGTTTCCAATTAAGATGACAAAAGTTCTGAAAATGGTGATAGTTACACAACACTGTGAGCGCATTTAATGCTAACGAGTAATATAATTAAATCTGGTTAATATGGCAAAATTTATGTCATGCATAATCCATCACAATTGAAAAGTAACAAAATTATAGAACACAACTTTTATTGATAATCAGAAAGTGGGCAGATTCATTTGACTACTGTAAAACAAGCTGGGCAGAGTGGCTCACGCCTAGAATCCCAGGACTTTGTGAGGCTGAGACTAGGGGACTCCTTGAGTCCAGGAGTCCAAGATGAGGCTAGGCAATATAGTGAGACCCCCATTTCTTCAGAAAAGAAAAATTATCCAGGCATGTCTGTAGTCCCAGCTACTCAGAAGGCTGAGGCAGGAGGGTCCCTTGGGCCCAAAAAGTCGAGGCTGCAGTGAGCTATGATAGTGCCACTGCACTACAGCCTGGGGACAGAATGAGAAATTGTATCCAAACAAAAAAAACTGGTGAGCTGAGGGTTCTGGGAGGATGGCAGAGCAAGATGCACCAGAACTCTTTCTCCCCCTGAGATGACAAATACACCAGAATAATCAGTATAACTGGTATGGAACTCTGGAGGATTGTATTAACCTCTAAATTCAGGTTTATTCAGGTTAATTTCACTCAACATCAACTCTTAGCAAAGTACAAATTACCTAGCCCTAACTCCTACAGCCTCACACAAGGTAGCTGTGCACATTTCTGGAACAACTTACATACAGCTTGCAGAAGGAGTGAGGGTAGGAACAACAAAAAACAAAACACACCACTCTGAGACACAAACACTGAGAGGCTGTGCCCTCATCAGTTTACCACTTCTAATCTCAAAGATGTTAAGACAGGTAAGCAGCTTTTAAAACAACTATCTTAAAGTTGCTCAAAGAACTAAAGGAAGTGATGGAGAAGGTTAAGAAAATGATGCACGAGCAAAATGGAATAATGAGACAAAAAAAATTTCACAAAGGAACGCAAAATGAAATTCTGGAACATGAAACGTTCAATTAACTGAAATGAAAAATTTTCTAGAGGGATTCCAATGCATTATCTCAGCAGGCAACAAAAAGGATCAGCAAACTTCAGAAATTTATCAGTTCTGAGGAACAAAAAGAAAAAATATTGAAGAAAGGTACACAGAGTCTAAACTTCTGGTCTACCACTCAAGCTAACGAATACACACACTGCAGGATTTCCAGAAAAGACAAAGCATGCAAAAGAAGGAATATCTGAAGAAATTCTAGACGGAAACTTCTCAAATCTGATGAAAGATATGAATATTAACATGTAAGAACCTGAACAAACTCCAAGCAAGATTAACTCAAAGACCCACAATGAGACACACTATCTTTCAACTATGAAGAGCAAAAGAGAAAGAATTCTGAAAAGCAACAATAGAAAACTGGCATCACATAACAAGGATTATCAGTTAATTTCTCACGAGGCCAGAAGGTAGTGGACACATTCAATGTGCTAAAAAAAAACAAAAAAACCAAAAAAAACCATTCAACTAAGAATCTAATATCCAACAAAACTGTTAATTTTTTTTAAAAAGGGAGAAATTGATACATTCCCAGATGTACAAACAACAGGAGTTTGTTAACATTAGATCTGCTCCCCCACCAAACAAAAACACTGAAAAGACTCCTGAAGGTTGAAATAAACAGTAAATGGAAGCCCTATGAAGAAATAAAGATGTGGTTAAAGGTAAGTATTTGAGCAATTATGAGAGGTTAACAATGGTGTCCCTCCACTTGCTTTTCATTAAGAAACAGGCTCTGATTCTGTTGCACAGGCTGAAATGCAGTGGCATCACCATGGCTCATTGTAGCCTCAACCTCCAGGGATCAAGAGACCCTTGCATCTCAGCTTCCTGAGTATCTGGGACCACAGGCATACGCCACCACACCCAGCTATTTGTTGTTGTTAAAATTTGTTTTGTAGAGACAGCCTCTTGCTATGTTGCACAGGCTGGTCTCAAATTCCTGGTCTCTAGCAATCCTCCCCCCTTAGCCTCCCAAAGTGCCGGGTATTACAGGCGTGAGCTACTATGTCCAGCCTCTTGCCTTTTTTAGATTCTACATGACTTGAAATTGATAAATTATAAAACCACACATTAGGCTAAAAACCAGTAAATATTACTGTAACTTTGATTATAACTCTACAATTTATCTTCTAAACAATTTAACAAAAAAATGAATTTCAAATAATATTTTTTGATCCACAATATGTTAAAAGATATATTTTTAAAACAACAACTGAAAGGGGTAGGAGTGAAGGTGTTAGAGAAGCAGATATTTTGTAGACTGTTAAAGTCAGACAAAACAGACTGTTAATTCCAAGATGTTACAACAAACAAAAATGTACATTATTACAAGATAAAGATGATCAATGTTTATGATCCTAATAAACCACCAAAATATATGAAACAAAAATTGACATAAAAGAAGGGAGAAATAGACATTTCCTTACTAAGAGATGCAGACTTCCAAGAACCTACTCTCAATGATGGGAAGAAAAACCAGAAACAAGTAAGAAAACAGAGGTGTGAGCCAGGTGTGGTGGCTCACGCCTGTAATCCCAGCACTTTGGGAGGCCACGGCAGGTGGATCACAAGGTCAGGAGTTTGAGACCAGCCTGGCCAACATGGCAAAACCCTATCTCTACTAAAAACACAAAAATTAACCGGGTGTGGTGGCAGGCGCTTGTAATCCTAGCTACTTTGGAGGCTGAGGCAGGAGAATCGTTTGAACCTGGGAGGCAGAGGTTGCAGTGAGCCAAGATCACACAACTGCGCTCCAGCCTGGGGAATACAGCCAGACTCTGTCTCATCCCCCACCCCTCCCCCCAAAAAAAGAGAAAAATGAAGTGTGTAACATCACAATCAATCAATTATATTTAACAGATATGCACACAACAATCTCTGAACAACAAAATGCATATTCCCCTTTAAGTGCATGAGACATTTTTCACAACAAATGTAGTTAAGTCACAAATTCAGTCTCAATAAATTTTGAAAAGGCAGACAGAAAAAGCCTCTTCTCTGACCACAGCAAGGCCATGAATTTAGAAATCAATTAACAGAAGGAAAGCCTTGGAAAAGTCAAATTTGTGGACATGAGAAAACACAAACAACTAGTACAACAAAGAGGTTAAAAGGAACATTAGAAAGTATGAGGGAATGAATGAAAATGAAAATAAAACGTTTTATGAATCTTACACCTATTAATGTAACATAAAAAATTTCAAATCAACAAACTGTACAAATTAAAGAACTATAAAAGCAAACTAAACACAAAGAGGAAAAGGACATAATGATACAGAGATGAATAAAACAGAAAATGAACACAAAATAACCACTTGGTTCTTCATAAACAAAAATCAAGAAAACTGACAAACCTTTAGCTAAGTGGACCAGAAAAAAGAGGGAAGACTCAAGTTGCTACCATCAGAAACATAATGCAAAGTCTACAGAACTAAGAGATTTTCTAAGAGTACTATAAGCAAGTGAATGTTAACAAATTAGATAACCTAGATGAAACGTACAAATTCCTAGAAACCTAGGAGACTAAAGGCCACCAAATCAAAACCACACACACGAAACTATTAACAGTATTGAATTATTAATGAAAAATCTTCCATCAAAGAAATACTTAAACAACAAGTGTTTTCAAACTTTTCTAAGAAATTCAAGGAGGAAACACTCCCCAACACATTTTATGGGGCCAGCATTACCATCTTACCAAAGCAAGACAAAGAAGGAATAAAAAATTCAACATTCAACAAATTAGGAATAGAATGAAATCACACAACCATAGTAAAAGCTATAAATGAAACTCAAAACAACATTCATCTCAATGGTTAAATACTAAAAGGATTTCCTCTGGTATCAGTTACAAAGCAAGGATGCCTGCTTTCGCCACTTCTTTTCAACATGGTATTACAAATCCTTGCCAGAGCAATCAAGTAACAAAAAGAAAGAAATGACACCCAAGTCGGAAAAGAAGTAAAAGTATCTCTCTTGGCATCCACTAAAATTTTATAGGCTGGTCGGGCATGGGGACTCACACCTGTAATAGCAGCACTTGCGGAGGCTAAGGGAGGAGATCAC
Source organism: Theropithecus gelada (assembly GCF_003255815.1). Classification (NCBI taxonomy): domain Eukaryota; kingdom Metazoa; phylum Chordata; class Mammalia; order Primates; family Cercopithecidae; genus Theropithecus; species Theropithecus gelada. Next base: position 3,660,919 of record NC_037674.1, read on the forward strand.
TTGAGCTCAGGAGTTCGAGACCAGCCTGGCCAACACGGTGAAACCCCATCTCTCCTAAAAATACAAAAATTAGCCAGGCATGGTGGCAGTCACCTGTAATCCCAGCTACTCGGAAGGCTGAGGCAGGAGAATTGTTCGAACCTGGGAGATAGCGCCACTGCACTCCAGTCTGGGCGACAGTGAGACTATGTCTCAAAAAAAAAATTTACAGGCTGAAAATTTCCCTTAGGAGTATAAAAAAAATCTTAGAACTAATAAATTCCACAAAATACCAGGCAACAAATTCAGCAAGCAAAAATAGCAATGAATAATTCACAAAGGAAATTCAAAGAACAATTCCACTTGCAATAGCATTTTAAAAATACAATACTTAGCGACTTAACCAGTAAGATCAAAGAAAATTTTCTGTACAATGAAATTTACAAATCATTTCTGAAAGAAATAAACGACATAAATAAAAAGACATCCCATGTTCATGGACTGGAAGAGTTAGTATTGTTTATGTCAATATTACTCATAGCAATGTACAGATTTAATCCCCAGTAAACTTCCCATATTTTTGGCAAAAATTAAAAAACAAAATCCTAAAACTCATATAGCGTTTCAAAGGGCTGAAATGAGCAAAACAAACCTGAAAAAGAACAAAGCTGTAAGAGTCACAGTTCCCAATTTCAAAATGTTAACTACAAAGCTACAATAATCGTAACAGTGTGATACTGGCATAAAGACAAACACAAAGAACAAGGAAATAGAATAAAGGGTTCCAAAAAACACAAGTTTACATAAATGCTTAGTTGATTTTGGACAAAAGATAAATAACTTTTTTTAAAAAAAAACACACTATTATTTCAACACCTTTTTAAGCCAACATTTCTACATAATTAAAGAAAAACATTACTTGTTTCTAGCCTGTGCCAGAAATACTCAAAATGGTTTCAAAGACTCAGTAAAACATCAAAAACCTCTGACAACAGAACAAGTAAAAAGCTGTTTGTTTAGGAATCATTTCAGAAATTCCAAATGAAATTATAACAACTGCCGGGCGCGGTGGCTCAAGCCTGTAATCCCAGCACTTTGGGAGGCCGAGACGGGCGGATCACGAGGTCAGGAGATCGAGACCATCCTGGCTAACACGGTGAAACCCCGTCTCTATTAAGAAATACAAAAAACTAGCCGGGCGAGGTGGCAGGCGCCTGTAGTCCCAGCTACTCGGGAGGCTGAGGCCGGAGAATGGCGTGAACCCGGGAGGCGGAGCTTGCAGTGAGCTGAGATCCGGCCACTGCACTCCAGCCTGGGCGACAGAGCGAGACTCCGTCTCAAAAAAAAAAAAAAAAAAGAAATTATAACAACTACAATCAAGGAGTATATACTAAAATATAATTTACTTCATTCATGGGATGGAATAATGTTCAATTTTGGAATACGTTAATTTTAACCTTAATAATTATAAGGACAGGTTTTTCAACTATACAAAAAGAAATTTTATTAAACTTGTCACCAAATTTGGTAAAACATCTTCTTCTAAAAGACTACTGAAATGCCAGTAAGAACAAAAACAACCATGACCTAAGCGGACTGCAATTAACAGTCCAATTGCCAAGTATTTCCATATATCCTAGAAATACTTACGAATGTACTTTATCAAGATAATTAAAATGACAAATTGTTCAAGAAAGTCATAATTTTAGAAATTCAGTAAAGACTACTAGAAAAGGCATACAAAAAGTTTTCACATATCAATTAGATAAGTTGACTAATTCAAATCACTAAATTAATAACTAAAAAATGCCTAGTATTAAAAAATACTTTTAAAAACTGCACTAGCAATATCCCCAAATTATTATTCAATTAAAAATAGAAAGACCTACCTTGCAGTTGGATAGAAGACTCAATTTTAAAGATATCTATTCTCTCCTAATTAATCTATTAAGTTTGTTGCAAATGAAATTAATACTGCATTTTTTTCCAACTTGCAAAAATAATTGTAAGTGTCAATTGATAGAAAAAAATGCAAGTACAGACAGGGAATATTCTGAAAAAGAAGAGAAATGAGATAGAACTCAATGGAATAGATAAGACAGTATAAATCATTAGTAATTATTAGTGTCAATAAGATGGTAAGGCAAGTTAACAGAAGTGTAGTCAATTTTACCTGGAAATTTTCTTTATGGTAGAATTTAAGAGATAACTAAATATGTAATGCATTCATTAACACCAGAATGATGGTTAATGGAAAAAGAAATGACAAAATAACTGCTGAAATAGAAGGCAATACAAATAAATGATATTAATGTAAACATGTTTAAAAAAAAACACGAAACTCCAAAGTCATAAAACAGAACAAGATTATATTTCAATATACAACTTCTATATAACCAAAAAATAAAACACCATAGTAAAACGAATGAGAAAAAACATATTTGCTATTCTAGACAAAATGTTAACATCTGTAATCACAAATGAACTCTTCAGAAATCAGTACGAGGAGACTAACATTAGAAAGGAAGTGAACATAAAAGGAACAGAGGAAAATGGAATAGCACAAATGAGTTTTAAGGCACTATTAAGATGATATAGTTAACATTAATAGCTCAGAAAGCAATTTCATTATAAATTACATTATCGATCCTTACGAATATTGATTATCTGATGTTTGTACAGCTTTAGGAAATGAAGAATTCTCAAATACTGGGGAAATTTGCTCTAGTCATGGGGAGTTTACTCAAAAATATAGATTTTTGCCTAAACATGGCCCCAGCAGTTCCAAACCATAGGAATCACTCCAACAAACTAATTAGATACACATCCACACACATCCAAGTACATGTTTACTATATAGAAAATGTATATCATCCCCCCAAAACTACTTATGTATCAACTAGTTTCTAAAAAATTGGCTCGGGGGTAGAAATAGAGAAAGGCATTTAAGTAAAACTACTACATTTCACAAAATTCTATGTCCTTTGAATTCTTATGAAACATTTTTAATGAATCAATTTTATATTTACCCTGTGATTAGTGAAAATTATAAATATATGCACTTCATACTTATGAAAGCACTGAGATGAAACTCTTTAAGTTTCACTATCCTGATTTCTTTGTTCAGTAATGTCTGTCATTCCAGCTCCTGAGACATGATCCAACAGCAACCATGAAAACAATCGTCGTGCCTACTGAAAATTCACTTCAATGACACTTTTTAGGTCACTTTCCAAAAGTGAGCTTTCTCAGTTTTTTGTATCTGCAAGGAATGTCCACTGAAACACACATGAAGAGTGTCTCCATACATCATAAAAAGCATTTTTTGATTTTCGTGAAGATGATGGTACAAATAGTAGCACAGGTTCCCTTTTTCAGTCATCACCTGAGAGAACACAGTTGGAAAAATGGGAAAAGGTTAGAAGCAAAGTTTATATCATTGGCAAGAACTAATAAAATTTGTCTGTAAAATGATATGCAACATTCATTCTATTATGGAGAAAGAGCATGTGGATCAAAATTCCTTTTGGGGTATTTTAATAATAAAGGAGGTCAGATGTTAGCTCTCTTTCCTTTTTTTTTTTTTTTGTTGTTGTTATTTGTTTTTCTTGAGATGGAGTTTCGCTCTTGTTGCCCAGGCTGGGGTGCAATGGCTCACTGCAATCTTCGCCTCCTGGGTTCAAGCGATTCTCCTGCCTCAGCCTCCCAAGCAGCTGAGATTATGCAACCGCGCCCAGCTAATTTTGTATTTTTAGTAGAGACGGGGTTTCACCATGTTGGTCAGACTGTTCTTGAACTCCTGACCTCAAGTGACCGACCCACCCACCTCGACCTCATGCTGGGATTACAGGCAGGAGCCACCACGCCCAGCCTCTTTCCTTCCTATGTCTTGTGAAAAACGGACCTCTCCAACATTATCCACACAATGTCTTTGTATTCGGATTCCTTTACCTCTAGGTCACTTGTTCACATACAGAATTATTACCTGCAGTATACATGCATTTCTGCACAATATACATGACAACAATGCCTAAATATTTAAATGATAATAACAAAAAGAGCTCAGCCTATCTGATGAGAAAGAAATAGTAACTATACTAAAAACACAGAAGCTACAATGAAACTTTGGAGAAGATACAATTCCTAAACTGTCCTGGGCATGGTCAGACCAACGGAATCCATGGACATAACAATATTGTTCTATGCCCCTGTTTCAGGATAATTTATTACATAGCAGTATGTAACCAACCAGATCTGAATGTCAACTAGCTGCCAGAAAAAAATATCAAACTTATGAAAAACAGAATATATCAAGTCCTATCTAACCAAACCGCCCCTCTCCCAATCAAGTTAGCACTCAACTGCCCTTACAATCATATTGCCGAGGGAATGAAGAACACTTCAATGAAAGCAGTGCAACAAGTCATTCACTGATGGCACGTACCATTCTTGAGATTAAAAACAAAGACGATAAAATGTTCCTTCTTGGAACTACCATCTCCTGACAAGGAAAAAGAAGAAACACTGTAAAGTGAGATATATACCACTCTAATGAAACAGCTAAGGATGCTGAACTTTATTCCAGGTTATGTTACCATTTAGAAACACTTCCCATTGTCAATCCTATAGTAAAAGTCAACTTACAACCTCAGTAATGACTTTAATAGTTTTCAGTATCAGTATCTTTTTGTGGTTTCCATGAACTTCACCCTTTATCATATCAAAGAACTGTATGTGAAAACATTTTGTGAAAACTGTACATTTATGAAAATACACATATTGCCAATTTTATAATTTCTAATAATTAGATGCCTGGTCATTTCTTTTATTAGTTATATTTTCGTGTTGGACCATAAATAAGCAAACTAATTAAAGGTACTGTGTGTGCCTGTGCACCTGTGGCAGACCAGGTTCCACTAAACCGGCCTCCATTGACAGCTGTTTCAGTACTGACGGAATGATTAAGTTAAATATTACAAGTTGAAAGAGCCATTTCGTTATCCAAAGGCTGGAATGTCACAAAAGCCCACCAAATTTTGCCTAGGCCTCTCTTGAACCTTAAAGCATGATTAAACAAGTTTTATTGGGGGTCTGAAGAAACTCTCTAGGCCTCCACGAGTAAGTTTACTGGGGTTATGAAGGAACTCCCCAAACCTTCATGATTTAGTAGGAGACAAGATAAGGGTAATCACCTCAGCACCTGGACCCATTTAGATTACATAAATTTACTGAGGCTCCAGAGGAAGGTCTCTAAGACTCAAACCTTAGTTATAGATCACTTATGTCTTTAGATACACACTTACACATGCACGTATAGCTTAGAAGGTATTTAAGCTCTGAAAAAGTTTGTAATTTTGAATTGGTGTGGTGACAATTTCCAGGCCTTCTTCCGGTAACTAGCTCTAACTCTTCCTCCCCTGTTCATCTGCATCTCATTATTGGACCATGAGAAATAGCAGCCCGACCCTCAGTTTGGTCTGGGAACCAAACTATACCTTCACTTTGATAAAATATATTTTAACGACTAACTCATTTGATAATTCCAAGGTGGCCAGGAAATACACTTGTACCAGTATTATTTTCCTGAGCTTAGGCAAAACCTCACCAAAACCTCACCCTCAAATAGCACCAGAACCTTCTTACCTATGTTTGCAGTTAAGTTGTAAATTAAGGGACTCCGTAAGAAAGGGATGTTCCTGATAATTCCATTTGCAGGTTAGCTGCAAATAAGTTTTGCACTCATCCTGATTGCCTAAGAAAAACAGTAACCAATACAGAAACATTTAGATACAAATCAGGCACCAGAACACACCCATTAGGATAATTTTAGGCTAGCCTGGCATAGTGAATAGAGAAAATCAAGTTCAACCGGCAACCATTTCACTTTCTCACCAACTTTAAACCACACCTTTTAGAAAGATGCAGAGAATATTTAAAATTTTCCCCTGCTAATTCTGAATGATCTATAAATCCCCAAAGGCCTACTTTAAATCCATCAAAGACTCAACCACTTTAAAAGGAAGGAAGCAATCTGTTTTCAGTTTATACCAAATTAATGAAGGATAACTTCCAACATATCCCAAGAGACACCTCCTCCAACATCTTGATCTAGTTGGTACCCAAAAATATAGCATTGTCACCACTATTAAAATGTACTTTCCTTATAGAATGTTTCAGTTACTATTTCCTTTCACTCATCTGTTTCTCAACAGAAATTTCACTGTTTGACACCTACCTCAAATTCCATCTTCTGCTTCTTTCCTTAGGTAATCCAATACTCCGTTTCATGGTAGTTGCTGCATTAATGTCTAAATCACATGCTCTTTGTGAGATCAATCAAAAATCATTCATAATGCTGCTGAGAACAAGAAGTTGAATACAGCAGCCCATTGTTCCTAGGATGCTGAATGTCACGGATGAAGACAGGCACAAGGTGGTTGTCTCTAAAATTTCCTTTTCTTTCAATGTTCATTTTGAAATAGCTTTTGAAGATTTCAGATACAGGAAGTAGAAGTAGCCCTTCTATTCTCCATTCACTACACAGGACTGTTACAATGTTGTCATGTCCCTCCAAACAATTTTCATGTGAATCATATTCTTTCTAGATTTTTGTCATGTAGTAATATACAAATATGTACATATACAATCTTTTGATTTTAACTCATGTGTTACAATTTCAAACAGTATATTTAAATAATCACCATTACCACAACACTGAAGTATTAAATGTCAGAACGACAAGCCCCACATATAATTCATATTTTTATAATTAACCATTAATATTTCAGTTAGAAAAACTAGAGACATATGCACAGACCTCTGTAAACAGCTAGTTGTTCACTGAAAAATGATATAAAATATCAATTTAGGACTACAAAACATATTCCATATAGAAATTTTTTAGTGTTAGAATTACATTCATGTTAAAGAAGCTATAATCATTGCAATCTTTGATTTACTGACAGATACCTCAGTTATGATTTTATAGCCAACCTGTATTTGGTAAATTTTCAAGAATTGGAATAGATAAAACCCCAGTAGCCAGCTATAACATTTCAAAACTTTTACATAGTATCAATTTGATTGTCATTGCCAAACTGCTGCTTAAAAAGACATACAATTTAAACTTTTGATCAATACTGGATGGAATCTTTATAAAAATTTTCCTAATTTACACTGTAAGTAAACTTGAAATCTCTGATTATCACATATCTGAGTTTTTAAAAGCTATCAAAAAGTAAAAAATATTCACAACCACAGTTTTTCTATACTCATACAAATGTGGAAAGAGGTTACAGAATAAAATGTTTACAGACCTGCTTATTATTTAACGAATAATCACCATACATTTAGATGTAACACTAAGTGGAATTGTAGAAATATCTGCAAGCTTAGAAATAAAACACTAGTTCCACAATTTTTTTTAATTTTTTTTTTTTTTTTGATACAGAGTTTTGCTCTTGTTGTCAAGGCTGGAGTGCAATGGTGCAATCTCGGCTCACTGCAACCTCCAGGGTTCAAGCAATTCTCCTGTCTCAGCCTCCCAAGTAGCTGGGATTACAGGGACCCGCCACCATGCCCACCTAATATTTGTAGTTTTAGTAGAGACGGGGGTTCACCATGTTGGCCAGGCTGGTCTCAAACTCCTGATCTCAGGTGATCGACCGCCTCGGCCTCCCAAAGTGCTGGGGTTACAGGCATGAGCCACCATGCCCAGTCACTAGTTCCACAATTTTTTAAATGAAAATAAAACACAAAGCAGTACATGAGTGAAAGATTAATACCCTTGAAATAGATCTATGCCACTAAATTAAATTTAGACATGCATGTGAATACTTACGATATACATGGATATGCATTTAAATAAATTTGCAAAGAGTACAAATAACAAAAGAACAATTACTTAAATAATCTTCTAACACTCAATATATCTATCTAATTTACAATGACCATTCCCTTCTCATATCTTCCTCTATCTTTCTAAAGATAAAATATCCAGGGGGATTTGTTTCTTTGTTTCGTATCAGTATACGATGCACAAAAAACCCACAATGGTTATTTTTCTTATACAAGAGACCTTAATGTTTAAAAGATACGGAGGCAATCTATTGCTCTGTCTCAGAACACACAAACATCAAAATGTTACACAGTCCCAAGAGGCCAATTATTGATTACCTATTGTACTACTGAAAACTTAAAGGAGTCAATTTATGATATTTTACAATGAAATATTTACACATTTATACTTTGTTGAGACTCCATGCATCTAGCAAACCTAGCTTTAGAAAATGTCATTTTTATCTGTTAAAGTGTTTTTTGAATGTTGTCATGCAGTCCAAGTAAATACAAAACTGTGTAATTCAAAGAGGTAGAAGAAATTTTTCCTTATAAAAGACATTTCCTACAATGACTATAAAAGTATATTTATATAATGCCCTATCAACAATGTAACTACAAAATTGAGACTGAAGTTTTTAATATATAATAGAAGCACTAAACAATGGTTAAATGTATTTTCTTTCTGATTATAATTTAAAGTTGAAAATACACATTCTTTTAACTTATTCCTTACACTAACAACCCAATAAAGGTTAGATACCAAAATATGTATAGGTCAAGAAGCCCAAAATTCTATCAAGTTCACTGCCAAGACATTTGCAAAACACAATGAAACCATGAAATTTTACAATGACTTATTTACAAAATTATACTTTATGAGACTCTATACATCTAGAAAGACTAGATGTTAAAAATTTTAAAATTTTATCTATTATTTACAAAGTTGTCTTGAATATTGTCATGCAACCAAGGGAACACATACAGAATTTTGTATAGTTCCTAGAGGTAGTAGAAAATCTCTTTAATGAAGTCATTTATATCTTGAATATTAACAGGAAATAAAAATTATGATATCAGGAAGTATATCTAGAAAGATCAAATGCATTTACATGACATTTAATCTAAGTTTTTTAAAAATATGCAATTCGTATCTGATATAATGGTAAGCTATATAATAACAGGTAAAATGCAGAGTCTCGTGTCATTTCCTCCTTCTAATATCCAAATTAAAACATGATAAATTTTGTTTAGCTCCAAGACCCTGTGTATCAATAATCAATTTCATTGCCAAGTTAACTGCAAAAGACAACAGTACTAACAAATTTACAACAAGATACTTTAAAAAATCATACTTCGTGAGACTCTCTAAACATCTAGAAATACTAGATGTTTAAAATTAAATATTTCATTTACTGATTATTTAATAAATTGTATTGGTTATTGCCATGCCACTAATGAACACAGAATCATATAATTTAAAGATTCTATAGTATGTGCTTAAGAAAAATGAATTGCATCATGAACCTCAGTACATCAAGGATAGTAAGATATACCTTTCCCTTTTTTTTTTTTCTTTGAGAGGGAGTCTCGCTCTGTTGCCCAGGCTGGAGTGTGCAGTGGCACGATCTTGGCTCACTGCAACATCTGCCTCCTGGGTTCAAGCTATTCTTCTGCCTCGGCCTCCCGAGTAGCTGGGATTACAGGTGTGCACCACCACGCCCAGCTAATTTTTGTATTTTTAGTAGAGATGGGGTTTCACCATATTGGCCAGGCTGGTTTCGAACTCCTGACCTGGTGTTCCACCCTCCTTGGCCTCCCAAAGTTCTGGGATTACAGGCGTGAGCCTCCGCACCCCGTCAAGAGATACCTTTCAATACAGAGGTTATTTTTACATGAAACTGACCCAAACAATTTAATAAAAATGTGGTGGAGGGAACCAGTCTCCCTCTCTAACACGACAGCATATATACATTTAATATATAAGCTTAAATATGTGCAAGTAACAATCCCAGCAACACAATGAAGACTACACAAAGGGGAAAGAACAATCTATCATCAAAAGAAAAATGTCTCTATCCTTTTTATCAACCAACTATATATTTACAAAGTTGAAATGTTATAGAACAACTATGATAAACACAGCTATTTAATAGTAAACCCAAGAGAGCCACCCACACAGAGCTCTTAAAATCATTTGCAGGGTTAAGCATAGTTTAAAAAACTGATGCCTGCAATATATGCACATCCACACTGTCTATAAAACAAAAAAAACTAAAGATTTTACAGTTGTCTAGCAATATCCATGGAGGATTTGTACCTGTACCTTGCCCCCATACCAAAATCAGCGCATACTCAACTCCCTCAGCTCTTCAGAACCCATGGTTATGAAAAGGAGGCGCTCTGTTTACTCGGGTTTCAGATTCTGCCAATGCTGTACTTTCCAGTTGCATTTCCTTGCAGAAACAAAACCCGCAGACTCACGGGAGGGCTGACGTGACAACTGCATATCACAGAGATGAGATGAAATGACAAAGTACCCAACACACCTCTCCACGCGAATCAGGAAGCTAATGCCTATATTCATAAAAAGACCTCTGACTTTTTAATATATACCAGCAATGTCTATATATTAACATGGAAAGAATAGGTATTTTAAAGATATAACCTGACTGTACACACAGCAATCTAAACATCCCACTCTACCATACAGGTTTGGTATGCCATTTCACTTCAACAAACATAAACAACTTCTGCCCTATAGTTTTAAGTAAAATACATCCACCAAATATAACAAACTTCTGTACATGTATAAATTCTGCACATATTAAACATGGACACAACTAACAATTGAATCAACCTCCACATACACACCAATTTAAAAAAAACATAAAGGTTAACACTTCTATTGGCAAAAGATTGTTTTCACCATATTTTAACATTCATATATTCTGTATGTTCATATATGTGCATGGTGGGTGTTTCTATATACCTAGGAAATTCGATGTTACTCAAGACGCTTATCTATTATTCACACAGCAGTCAAATGGTCTCCAGCTCTATTCAGGCACCCAACAGTCCAATAAACACAGGAAGGGACAAGCCACCAATTAGGTTGGAATAAGAAAAAATAATATAAAAATGTACATTTTTATATCAACATTTTTTTAGACAAAGACAGTCTCATTTTTTAAAACTCCAGAACCCAAAACAAAACCAAGAAAACCCTCAAAATCAAACCTCACAAGCACACAAAGATGCTAACTCTATTGGCAAACGATGATTCTACTTTTGAATAAAAATATATTTCCAAAAATATGGCAGAACTTGAATATTCAAAAATGTTGTTTTATCTTCTATATACAATTATATATTCTGCATCAATCAAATAAATCCCACATAAACATGGCATAGCAATTCTACTGATCAAACTAAAGTGTTTTGCCCTTGTCTAGTGGTTTACTGGTCACAATATATGCCTATTAGTAATCTGTATGCAGATGCTAAAAAGCAAAAGGTAACATTTGTCTACTACATATTTAGCAGCCATACAATAGCTCTGGCAACTTAAGAATATTTCTACCCTATGACAAAAGATGTTGTTTATACAGTGATATGTATGCGTATATATAGACCTGCATACACACAAATACACGTGTCAGTAATTCCTACAAATCAAAGACTAAACAATTAAAGCAAAACAATCATATATTTTGACTGTTTTATACACATTTAACAAAATTCCCCTCCAGCTGCTCAATTATTTACACACATAAGTGATCTGCCTATGTGAGGGAGGGAACAAAAGCTTTCACTGTATATGTGTGTGTGTGTGTGTGTGTGTATATAGATTTGTGTGTGTTTACGTGTGTGTATATGCATTTAGAAACATGCAGACATAATAGCCTCTATGCTTTCCAAAACATATAACCATGTATATTGTATACACATAAGTGTTCCACTGATCACCTCATGACCTAATGAACTCAGGTTTCACATCCCATTGCTAGTATCCCCATAAAAACTTATAAAATGCCTCTACAGATAGAAACATTTTAAATCAAAAACAACTCACTATTGATGAAAGTCACATTTTTTTGGCAAATGAGAACTTTTCTAACCTATGCTATTTGACTCATGTGGCAATTTTTCTGTTATATAAGAAACTGCATATACACATCTGAAAACTATAAACAAAGGCAGACCAACACTTATGACATTTCCACCATGTTGCATCTGTCAGAAAAACACTGTCACATATATATTTATATTGAGATATATACTAGAAATTATAAGATATAATTCTTATTATACCTACCACAACCTAAAACTTAAGCCCAATGATCCAATGAACAGTTTGCTTTTTGCAAGCAAAACTGGTTCTATCCCATATGAATTAAAAATGACGTCTATACACTTAGAAAATTAGATGTTAGAAATATTTAGCATATCCACCAGCAATGAACTAATGTTCCGAGAGGTGATTTAACACTCCCACTAGCAAAAGGAAAGTAGTCTACCTGTCCACAATGTAATGTTAACACATACATAAGACCACCACCATCTTCACGTGGATTTAAGTCTGGAGGCCCTGCAACATATGCTCATATGCGCACAGGGCTCCAACATCCCACCCTCTTATCTCCTAAATCCACATCTAACATTTGCCTAATACTAACAAAGCCATCTAAGAGTCTAGACACTCCTGTCAGTAACCAATGACATCACTGTATAACAATTTAATGTCCCCCAAAATGCAAAATATCAGCCATCTCTGTGCTGGTAAAGTTTCAGTAATACAATCCTGTTGGTTATATAAACAAAGTAATACAAAACCCACCCAACCCTTAAAATATAAGTGTTCTAGAGGCTGGCCTTTTCTTCAATTCCATCATGAAAAGAAAATCTTATACCATGCAAATTTTAACAGAAAGACCACTGACAAAATAACATCTACATCCATGACTTTCATACATAGAGCAGCATTAATAAAACTTCTTAGTTAGAAGTTGTATACATTAAGTTCACCCAGAAAAACATCCATAGAATAAACCAAAATAAAAGGAATTTTAATGTACATCACTCAGAGGTACTCTTAACAATTATATCTCTACAATCATTTCTTAAAATGTTTCTATATACTTGAGCAAACTAATTGTTAGCAATATCTATATACCAAGAAAATGTCATTAAACAATTATTTAGAAACTTCATACACTGTATCCTCAAATGCACAGAAACAAAATGCCTTTTTTTAAAATTAACACTTCCCATGTCATTTTCTATTACCCTTATGCACTCAAAAAGTGAATACAGAATTGTATTTATCTTCAAAAGGTGACCTGAGAATTCCTTTCTAACAACTGTTCTAGAATAAAATTCTACCAAATGCATTTTTAGAAGCTTCCCTAGGAAACGAGCTATTTAGCCACAGCAACTACATTAACAAGCTTAATAGATTCATGTTCAAAATCTAAGTGTTTGCTTTTAACTAGTTACATTCCAAGATTATGCAAAAAAATACAACTATTATGCATTTAATTTCATTGTCTGGCTTACCTAAGGCACAATGAACAATTCATACACATTTATCAATGTGTATCTTATATTTTCATTTCAATACTATTATCCAAACAGAATTTTCTCACATATTTAAACAAACTCATAAGGTAAATATGTCCAGGAAAAAAAGTTTATATAATTTGAATATTTGCAGCTCTTTCACAATGCTAGCAGGAGATGGGGAATGACGTCCTTATTGCATGTGCACGCAAGTATATCATGTGCAGGGCTTTTACTGGTAAACCTTCCAAAGGCAAGCAGACTCTCCACACCAAAAAAAAAAAAAAAAAATATTCTCAGTTGATGAAGTTCAGGCAAGTATCAATCTATATTTCTTTCTTCCAAGGTTTTCCAGCTGATGAGGCATCTAGCTGAATTCAACAAATGTTATCCTTTCCCTTCTATCCATATATCCAGCTGCAGAGCTGGCTTGTCAACTTGAGTTTGTACAGACTAGACAATATAGTTCAAGTTTTATGTATCTGAAATGTTTTCAATTCAGTAGACGATTCTTTATGCACCTGCCAAGCCAAGAATCTGCAGTGGGAGTTGTTCTGATGCTGTAAGGAGCAGGCAAATAGAGGAGATCTGGACCACGGCTCTACAGTGGACTCTGGTCAAAGACCCTTTAAAGCAGACGTCTCCAAGGGGCTTTAGACTTCCACTGCAGTCTAGAAATAAAAGTTCTCCAGAAGTTCCAAAAAGATCTGTGAACTACAATTTTCTCAATGCTGGGGTAGTCACTCAGACTACTCACTCCTGCTTATACATTTCAATGAAAAAATGGTTCACAAATCTACGCTAAATCATACGTTGTAATCCGTGTTTCTTGCTGCAAAAAATTTCTGAAAATTTTTAAGGATGAGAGGATTAGTGAGGGAATGCCACAAAATATACTAATCCAAATGTTTGGTGTCCACAAGTGGGCGGTTTCCAGTGTTTTCTGTGGCAAAAGATGTTCTACATATTATAAACGTATGCAATCTTTGTCCTCTTCCTTGATTATTGCTCATTTCCAAAAGTCTTGAAACATGACAACTGCTTATTTATCAAGAAAATCTGATGAGGTTTGTCTTTTTTCCCCACATCAGCTCTGCCAGATAGATGAATTAAAGAATCTGAGGTTAGAAGCAAGGGGAGCAGTTGAAAGTATGTGAATACAGTTAAGATGACAAAGCTCTCAGATGGAAGAGTAACTCCAGGTCAGTTATCTAATGGGGTGAACAGTATCTTTTGTACAGTAAGTTTCTAAAGGAAATAATCCTGGTCCATCTTTTTTAAGCTGCAATTTAGCCCATGAATGAAAGCTGTTTCCTTGCCCCTTAGCTGGCATCTCCTTTATTCGACTCTTCAGAATTGACAGTCAAATGTATCACAGAGATCTTAAAAAGATGTTTCTGAATGTAAATGAGTTTGAAGTATTTCACAAATTTACTTTCTCCTTATTTTCTTGTTCAATGATCTGTTCATGATTTGTCCATTTTCAAAACAATTTTCCAAGACTTTTTGTTTACTTTGAGCTGTAGATCGTATTTATGTACACTACAGGAATCAACAGAGTAAATAACCAATATATTTTGCCAACCCAAATACAATAGATGCATTTTCATTTATTTTTATGTCGTCAACTAATCTTAACACGCTAACAAGTACACCCTCTTATCCTCTCCAACAGCAATCTCCTCTTGATTTCCAACAGGTTTGCTCAAAGGACAAGTTCATGTGAACACATGCTTCTTTTTTTAACCTGGAATATTCATTCTCCAGTGAGCTAGCCTGAAGCAGGTGGAGGCATCCAATAAAATACAATCTTAAGGAACCACCTTTTCCATTTTTAATAAACCCCCAACCAGACATCTGGCAATGTCTTAGTAACCTCTCTACCTGATGAAAGAGACAACTTTAATTTAAAGCAAGACAGTATGTCCCAATTCCCTACTCTCAGCTACTATGTGGTACAATGAAATGCCCTTGTTCTTGATCTAAACCCTAACAAAGAATGGAGAAAAAAAAATCAAGGGGAAACTGACAGCCATACTTTGCCTGTACTCTACTAGAGGGCAAGTTTGTTATACCTTCTTCATTCATGTATTAACTCTACCAATGACTGTGGTAACAACATACCAATGAAATAAAAATTGACTATCCATCAAACACATACTAGATGCTAATTATTATGCTAGGCCTTGAAGACAAAGCAGTAAAAAGTATAGTCAAGGCATCTGATAAACCATTAATGCTTCTTTCTCCTTAAACAGGAAAAATATCCAAAAAGTCAGTCTATTTAGCCTTTTGGAACCATATTTTCAAATTCTGCTACATACTCATCTTAGACAAATGAAAAGCATTCTTTAAGTCAAAGCTTTTACAGAAGGTATCATCATTGTGACTTTAACAATTTCTAAGAGATGGATTTTTTTGTTTTTGTTGCTACTTGACATCATTGCCTACGGCTGTAATCCACTCAGTAGATAAAACACCCAGTCTACCTAAAATGTGAAACCACCGTGTCCAGCCACGCTCACTGGAGTTACACATTATACAATTGACATTAAAACAGAAAATACAATGTCCCAAATTTGTTGCCACCCTCCAAAATAATTTCAATAATTCCTAGGCCATATATATTTTTAAATCCTCTGTAATTTCTTCTCATTTTGTTCAGTCCAACCCAAAGAAATCTGCTTGTTTGAAGTCTGGGTTTCTTGTTCAGTTGCTGTATCACAGAAAATGACTCTGATTTCACCTGAATATATCCATATTCTTCACCACTTCCAAACCTGGAGGAGTCTCAACTAAAGTGGCTAATTTTACCGTTTTAAAGTAGAAGAGAACAGTCTATTCCCAAAGAGAACCATCACTGGAAAACAGTACTAAATATCAAAAAACAACTATAGCCACTGGAATGCCAACCTGTATGTTGAAATTTCCAAACCCAACATATGTAAATCCACCAGAAGTAGATGCTTAAAATCAAATAAACAATTAATAAAACAAGTTATGAAGAGTTCAGTAATTAACATTAAGCGCAAACAGAACTACCTTTCCTTCCTCCAAAAGGGTAGGTATTAGGCAGAAATTACCACACTATATTCACTGAGATTATAACTGCTCTTAAAATGTTATTTTTTTAAACTACTGTTTTCTGGAGTTCTTGTTTTCTTTTATCCAAAGGGAATTTATATGGACTGAATTTACTCAAATTTAATTTAGATTTGAAAGGGTATAGTTGATACACTGCTAGGAAAATTATCAAATAAGCTTGTTTCCTCCTATGAGGTAGGTAATTTAAATTTATGTTAGAAATGTATTACTGTAAGTGATCTATCTCTATATTCCCAGGAAATTAAGTGTTTATATCCTCCCATGCATTTGAACACATTGGCTACTAACAGTCATGCCTACTAGTAACAACCTTGCAAGAAAAAAAATATAGCATTCTACATTGATTTACATTATTACATAAGACAACTTTCAAGATTCCCTGGTCATGATCACATTTAAAAATATGTGGTAACAAGATATATCATTTTTTTCCCATTATCAGTGTACATTAAGAAACATATAATAGCACTGTAAGTGTGGTTCCTAGATCTCCAGCATCTAGGAACTTGATAAAAATCAACTTTTCATACTTATACCTAATAAGCCAGAAACACTAAGGTCAGGACCCAGAAAACTGGGTTTAAAAAGCCCTCAGGTGATTCTTATCCACACTAAATTTAAACAAATCACTGACTAACCAAAGCTATCTAGAAATATAGTCCTTTATTGATTCTAATAATTTAGCAAGAACAGACATTTAATCAGCACACTTCGCTACTTAAAACAATCTCAGTAAAAGACAATATTACCTATTTATGGTAATCTCAAGAAAAGGTATAGAAGCTAACATGGGAAAGGTAGCCGACATTCTTTCTCTGAAGTAAAACAGAAACTTCCATGTAAATGATAATTCTGACTCCTGACAGACACCACCTCTTGTCCCACAATTCAACCTGTGCAAGTTTTCATTATTTCCAACAAATGAAACAATCGTAACATTACTCTCAATTTACCCGTCTCCCTTCATACAACTCAAGAACATGTTCCAACCACATTAAAATTTGCTTACTGGCCAGGCGTGGTGGCTCACGCCTGTAATCCCAGCACTTTGTGAGGCCAAGGCAGGCAGATCACCTGAGGTCAGGAGTTCCAAGACCAGCCTGGCCAATGTAGTGAAACACTGTCTCTATTAATTAAAAACAAACAAACAAAAAAACTAGCCAGGCGTGGTGGCGATCGCCTGTAATCCCAGCTCCTCGGGAGGCCGAGGCAAGAGAATTGCTTGAACTTGGGAGTCGGAAGTTGCAGTGAGCCGAGACTGAGCCACTGCACTCCAGCCGGGGTGACACAGTGAGACTCCATCTCAAAAAAAAAATTTTTGTTTGCTTATTTGTTTTTCTCCTAGTACTCATTAATGCGATTTGCCATCTATTGCTAACTCATTCCTTCCACTACTCTCAGCAAATTACTTTGATTATGAATTAGCATGGCTGGACCCCAGGCTCTCTTTGCAGGAATGGAAAGTGTCATCCAATTTAAGAAATAATGATTCTCATCATTAAGCCAACCCTCCTCCTACTACTACACCAACACACACACACACACACACACACACACGTGTCATCTCTTCCAGAGATTATTTTCAGGAGATTTATTTTAAGCCATCTGTGAAGTATCACCCCACAAATGAGGTCGTTTGGATGGGCTAGGCCAGCAACTACCACTGCATTCTCCAGGTTGCAGCAAACATCTAAAGGTAAAAGACTGCTGTCAACACTATACCTCAATAGACCTGGCACTAATTCCCTATTTTTCTCACTTAACTGCTTATTTCTAATCTAATTCAGTTAGTAGGAAGGGAAAAACTCATTTTTCTCAATTCAACCAACATATCCCTAACTGCCTGGATCAGGAACACTAACAGAACCAAACAAATCTGAGAGGTTATAAATACACTAACATTTCTACCAGAAGAACAAAGATTCAAAGGCAAGAACTAGAAAATAACCTACCTCACTTTCAAAAGAATGTTCATTTCTCTGAACCCCAACAGCTTTTCACTATAAACCAGTCATTTGTCATGTGACAAATGACAGTATCAACACTCACATCATTAATATGTACATATGTATACACAAACACATAACACATACAGAATTTATCAACTAAGAAAAAAACTAGAGAATAAGATCTTGCTATATTCAATGTTCATGGTATATTTAATACAGGCTTCTCTAAATTACCTTTTTATTCACCATTCTTCCTTCATAATATTACAGGCAAAACAAAAGCACCTACTCATAGAATGTCAATCACAGATAGCAAAAGACCCATCAATCATACAAGCAAAAGTAGAGGATAGAATAATGTGAAATTAGAGATGTGATTCAAAAATGGCATGGTATTTAGCAATCATTTAATCTCCATGGGGCTCAGCATCAAAAACTATATAATGCCAATTTCATCCCCTTAACTGAATCTAAGAGTCAAAACTAAATCTCCATCTATGTCTTGTAAAGACACAGCAAATGGTCAACTTAATTAAAAGTAGAATTAAATTAATCCCTGTAAATGTAACTCAAACATTCTGCTAAATATATAAATTAAGTCTCCTCTCAAACCAAAGCAATGTCTCAGCCACAAACTAGCAATTTCTCAATTACATGCTAAATGGAGAAGCTGCCTCAGTGACAGAAACATACTCATGAAACTTTCATACAAGGTTGGAACCAGGTGATGCAAGCAATAGGGTTAAAAAAAAAAAAAAGAAAAAAAAAAAGAGCACAGGAGCTCCCAGGTACTTATTCTCTTGAAGTGATCACTTGAAATGCATAGTAGAAATAAGCAAAGGTGTGGCTGCATGCATGGCTTGCGCATGCAATCCCAGCACTTTGGGAGGCTGAGGCGGGTGGATCACTTAGAGACCAGCCTGGTAAACATGGCAAAGCCTGTCTCCACAAAAACATACAAAAATTAGCTGGGCATGTTGGCACATGCTTGTAATCGCAGCTACTCTGGAGGCCTGAGACAAGAAGTGCCTGAACGCAAGAGGCGGAGGTTGCAGTGAGCCAAGATCATGCCAAAGATGAGACATACCAATGCAGTGAACATAGAACACACTCTACAAAAGATTAACTGTACTAAAGGATCTAGAACCAACTTCCCTCTATTGCACTGGAAAAACCTATGACACGCCACTCTCCTTAACCTATATTGATAGGAAAAAACATGTGAAATTTAGAGTCTAAGAATTTATGTTTTGAGTATTTGTGTCCTGAGTCCTTAGACTGATACTAAGGCTGGACTTCAGAGTAATCACATTGAGCTTTACTTCATCATGCTCAGTAAACACAGCTCATCACAAATCCAGCCCAGGTCTTTCCCAACATCTTTCCTATCAACTAGTAAAAATATGTTTAAAAAAAAAAAAAAATTCCCTGCAGACAGTGTATCTCTACCCATAAGGACAGTCCCTGGCCTGGAAGAATAAGTAAGAGTTTTATGTGACAATGGATATAAAACAACAGTAACAACAACAGTATCATTCAAAGCCCACAGAAATAAGGGGAATTATGAAGAAAAAGACACACACAGCAATCTACATGAAGGAAACACACACACACACACACACACAGAGCAATCTGCCAGTAGGGTCTCATAGAGCTAAATATAGTAATTATTTCCACTAGCAAATTGTCCAAAGAACTGAAACGGAAATATCCTAATGCCACCACAAATAACTATCAACAACTTGCTATTCTCCCCAATAATTAAATGTAAACCAATTTTAGGACTAGAGTACACTGAAAATATGCATCAAAATATTTCAGAGTTAAGTGTAAACAAATGGTATAGAAAGACAGACAAATAAAATCAAGGCTGGCACAACATATGAAATACAAAGTCCAACGAAAGGATTCTGAAGGAGGTCTAAACTAACTATAACTTCTCTGACAAGAAATCAAAGTAGCACACAACACAATCCAAATTTTCTCATGACAACCCACAGTATTCCTGATACATATTTCCTAAACATGAAATCATTAGATTTCAGGAACTGTATCATTTCAACTCAATTTTTGCTACCGAAGAACAAATGATATAACATAAAATGAACACATCTATACAAACAAGACATCCAAAAGATGAGAAACAGTCCAAAAAATTCAGATGTACAACCTAACTCTCAAAGTCACTATATTCTCATTAGTTCAACAGAAAATGATTCACATGAACTAAACATCAAGTTCAAACATGAGGCTCCTTCTTGAACCTTGGGCACTTAGTGTGGACCTTGCTTTTTAAGTTGAATCAGCTCAGCAAAGCAAATTAACCCAGTCAAGCTTTTCCTACCAATCATTTCTACGCTGCATTAGTTCTTAAAACTCATGGGCAAGTAGGCCTTATAAAAAAGGATTCCAATGACTCACATAGATGACGCTGAAAGTGGAAGAGCTAGAAGAACTATTTCTCCATGTCTGCAACCCCCTTTCGATTGTACAACCACCTCATCCCTTTATCAACATATACTTCTACACTATTCCCCACCTCTTTACTTTCTATTGGCTTAATAAATACATCCTTTGAACTTGATATCTTATTTTTTTTTCCCAGACGGAGTCTCACTCTGTCACCCAGGCTGGAGCGCAGTGGCACGGTCTTGGCTCACTGCAACCTCTGCCACCTGAGTTCAAGTGATTCTCCTGCCTCAGCCTCCTGAGTAGCTGGGATTATGAGCACACACCACCAAGCTCAGGTACTTTTTGTATTTTTGAGACAGGGTATTGCTTTGTTGGCCAGGCTGGTCTCAAACTCCTGATGTCAGGTGATCCGCCCACCTCAGCCTCCCAAAATGCTGGGATTACAGGCTTGAGCCACCACACCTGGTCTCAAATATTTAAATAGAATTAAGTGTTCCCCATCTCACCATGCAAGAGAGGACTTCTCACTCCTGTAAACTCAAATAGCACTTGCTGATTTCTATTCTTTTTTTTCCTTGAGATGGAGTCTCACCTCTGTCACCTAAGCTGGAGTGCCAGTGGCGTGATCTTGGCTCACTGCAACCTCCGCCTCCTGGGTTCAAGCAGTTCTCCTGCCTTAGCCTCTGGAGTAGCTGGGATTATAGGCACCTGCCACCATGCTAGACTAATTTTCGTATTTTTAGTAGAGTGTTTTGCCATGTTGGCCAGACTGGGCTCGAACCCCTGACCTCAGGTGATCCACCTGCCTCAACCTCCCAAAGTGCTGGGATTACAGGCGTTTTAACAACCACCACCAAATAACCCCAAAACCATACCCAAAAATACACTGTAAATATCATCGCAAGGTACTAAACAAGTGCTGGTAAACACTATATAACTCAAATGACCTCTATCTGGGAATGGTTGACTACTTCATGGGTGTAAATGTATGGAGTCAGATATCAGATGGGCCAAGATTCTGATCAGATATTCTGTCATAAGGAAGTAACTAGGAAATAGCTAAAAACTTGTTTTCTAACGTAAGAAAAAAATTAGTACCTGGCACAATGGTTCACACCTACAATACCAGCTGAGGCAAGAGGATGGCATGAGGCCAGGAGTTCAAGACCAGCCTAAGCAACATAGTGAGATCCCAGCTCTAAAAACATTACAAAATTAAAATTAGCCAGGCATGTTGACACGTGACTGTAGTCCCAGCTACTCTGGAGGGTAAGGTGAAAGGATCGTTTGAGCTCAGGTGTTCAAGGCTGCAGTGACTTATGTTAATGCCACTGAACTCCAGCCTGGGCTGTGAGATACTGTCTCACTTTACAAAAATTAGCAATGCTGCCTCATTCATTCACTTAATATTTCTTCAACATCTGTTGTGTGATGGGCTCTGTGCAAGTCGATCAACTGCACACAGCTGAAGAAAAAAACACATAAACAAAATCAACTGTTCTAAAATACCAACAGTATTCATTTAAAGGCATGTACTATACTCACTGTGTTCCACAATATATGCTCCATAAATATAATTCCTCCTCTTTCCTGGACATCACTTAGAACCCTAGAACTCTGGCACTTTTTTTTTTTATCCAAGAGGTGGTAGTCTCATTTTCACACATCCTTGTTTCCATCTCAACAAGTGCCTGTGCCTTCTGTGGTCCAAGGGTAAGTTTCCTTTTAGCTTTCAACAACGTACAACATGTAGGAAAAAAAAGGAACTCAGAACATCTATACAAATAAAAAAGAGTATCTGAGCAACTGGCAAAGTGCAATACTACACCTGCCATTTTTAAGTATTCAAAGTTTTCACAACACTTTCTGCAGAAAATCTTGAAATTGAAAAGTCTAATGAGGCACACTGACTGGATTTCAGAGTGTCATTTTTAAGCTCAAATTTTGAAATCATTATGTTCAGACAAGGTCCTGTGTCATCATGAACCTAGCCAAGGCCTCCGCAATATATTCTTATTTTTCTTTACAAGGTTATTTTACCTGAGCAGTTTACGTTTCTGTGCTAAAAGCACTTAATATTATTTTCAGCCTCGTTGTGACACTACTGAGTAGGATCCACACTGACGACACATCAAATTTTGGCGATCAGATTCTCTCTTCCTTTCAGAGGCATCAACTAAGTGGTCAAAAAATGGTATCACATGACGCTGAAAAAGTTACAACACAAATATCTTATTTCAGGCTCAGATGTCATTCTCCCACTACAAAAGTCCCATGAAAATATACCTTGCTTTATTACATAAAATTCATGTACTAAGCATTATTACGTGTATGGACAAGATGAAGATAATTGAAATGCAAATATAAGACAGAATCAAGCAATGTATTATCGACCAGAAAACATGCATTTAAAACTTCAACCCATGGCCGGGCACAGTGGCTCACGCCCGTAATCCCAGGACTTTGGGAAGCTGAGTCAGGCAGATCACCTGAGGTCAGGAGTTTGAGACCAACCTGGCCAACATGGTGAAACTGTCTCTACTAAAAATACAAAATTTAGCCAAGTGTGGTGGCCCACACCTGTAACCCCAGCTACTCAGGAGGCTGAGGCAGGAGAATAGCTTCAGACCAGAAGGCGGAGGCTGCAGTGAGCCAAGATCACACCAACCACTGTACTCCAGCTTGCACAACAGAGCGAGACTCTGTCTCAAAAAATAAAATAAAATAAAATAAAATAAATAAATAAATAAATAAATAAAAACTTCAACCCATGGATTATAACTGACTATCTGCTGAAATCAGTGAAGGTAGTATCAGAGGTAAACATATCAGGTAAAGGGTGTTTTTGCTAAGCTTTGAAATGAGATCATGAAAATTCTAGTCAAGCAACACTATTTCACATAACTATCAATGTAAATCAGTTTCCACTTGCAATACTCTATTACAAGAACCTATAAAAAGCAAAATACCGTATGTTAATAACAAACTTCTGAAATCTGACATCATAATTAAGGAATGAGTTCACGAAAGCAGGGAGCTCCCTAAGCAACTTTCAGAATCTTTTTAATTCTAAGCCAAGATTACCTATCATATAAAAAGAGAATACCTCAAATACTTCATTACCTATTTTAAGGTAGCAAAATTTTTATCCCAAAATTCTATTTGAAATTATTCTATAACCTACAATGAAAGCATATGTCAAACATGATATGCAACATGAATATATTTATGGAGTCACTTAATGAAATGTGTATCAGGAAATCAGAAAGTTGTTGAACAACCACGTTTTGGATGAGAAGTGTGTGTGTATATATATATTTTTTGTTGTTGTTGTTGTCGTTCGTTCGTTTGTTTTTGAGACGGAGTCTCACTCTGGAGTGCAGAGGCTGGACTGCAGCGGTGCTCCAGGCTCCACGCTCCAGGCTGGAGTGCAGCGGCTCTATCTCGGCTCACTGCAAGCTCCACCTCCCACGTTCACACCATTCTCCTGCCTCGGCCTCCCGAGTAGCTGGGACTACAGGTGCCCACCACCACGCCAGCTAATTTTTTGTATTTTTTAGTAGAGATGGGGTTTAACTGTGTTAGCCAGGATGGTCTCGATCTCCTGACCTCGTGATCCGCCCGCCTTGGCCTCCCAAAGTGCTGGGATTACAGGCGTCAGCCACCACGCCCAGCCACATGTATGTATTTTAATGCAAGAATGTAGGATGATTTTTAAGTAACACCAAGGATTAACTACCAAGAATGTTTTAAGACGGGTACGTTGATGTGTGTCCCTAGTGGAAACACGCAAAAGCTTAGACTAGCATTCCATAACAAAAGATTCACCATACTCAATTATACTATCTATATCCCAAGTTTTCTTCTATTATATCATCACAATCAGGATTCTCAAAAAGTCCAGGAAGCACCAGACAAAAGAAATGTATTATCACCAAGCAAAATAACTACAAGAAGCAAGCATCTTGTGGAATCTAGAGTTCTTATAACTTACCTTTAACTCATGCAACAGGCCATATTTAATTAAAAAGGTCCTGAAAACAGGTTTTCTTCAAATATGCTGCATAATCACTCATGCCAAAATCTAAGGGCCATCCACACCAGCAAACCAATGCAAGGAGAAATGCTTCCCCTCCAAAAACAAACAAAAAAGTATAATTAGAAGTAGCTCCAGAGCAGTACGGGAAGAAATCACAGGTTGCTCTACATACTACCCCACGGTTTGTAGAGGAAAAGTGTTTGTCTTTTCATCAGTCAATTTGTGTGAACTGAGGAGCTCTGTCTTCAAAGATCCAGATAAAGTACTTTGGTTGTGGCTTTGGTAAATCAAGAAGTTTAACATTTACAAATTCTGAGAACACTGATGTCACACCTGTATTATATAACTCCTAAAGCAACTAGGCTTGGCCTCTTTATTTTCCTTACCTGAGAGTGGCCATTAATCCAAGAAGCTATTCCGGCAGAGACCATATCAAGTCAGTAACAGGAACTGCTGTTACTCTGATAGTTCCTTTTCCTTGAGTAATTACCGCCTGCAAGGATGTGATTTAAAAGATGGAAAAGGTGACATTCACAACCACTCCTGGTAAATTCAAGAGAAAAAATGTAACTCCAATCAGTCTATCAGTATTATCATGGAGCTAACACCAATCTCTATAGTACCTGGTAATCAACTGTTACAATCACTATGAATCATTCCCTTGCTGCCTACTATAAACTTTAGCTGCAAAACCTAAAAATCTCTTCCCTTTTATAAATGGCTTCTCTGTCCCGTAACCAACTTGAACTGGACCTAGAGACTCGGGAATTCCTGAACTATTTACTCCCAATTTGTCACTTAGTGACACCACTGAACCTAACTGTAATTTGTATTTCAGTGCTCCAAGCATGGTTTAGTGTGTCAGTTAATCTCTATTATCAGTGATACAACTTATTCGCTCAAATATGCAACCTCCTGCCTCCCAGCACCCAGGACCTTCCACTCATTTAGTAATTTATAAATAAATACTTACTCAATGGTAGAAAATGATTATTCCAGTATCACATCCTCTATTGTGATCATAGGGCACTGTAAAACCTGATCAACTGAGGTCAACATCCCAAGAAAAAGAGTAACTTCTATTTCAAAAGCCTTGATACGTAACGAGCATGATCGTGATTCATTACAATTTCCTTCAGTATATAGGTGGCCTTACAAGGGCTTTCATCCCATCCCCACTTCCCTTCAGATAACATGACTTAGTAACAGGAGAAGCAGGAGGCCACGTGGGAAGCAGCACAACCACTTAAAACCCCCGAGGTCATGAAAACATTAACCAACACCAGTCAATGCACAAAGTGAAAGTTAGAAAGCAGAAAACCTTTTTATCCTAAGAATGAAAGAGAATATGATTTGAATCTACTGCTTAATAGGCATCACCTCATCCACAGTAACTTAAGATCTCATCAAAATCAACAGGCAAAAAAATATATACAACAGTACCTCACAGTTTAATTGCTCTATGCATTTATTATTAGCTATTATTAATGCAGAATGAGGGGACAAAAAGCTCACAAACACTCTACACAATTTCACAAGACGCATTGCAGGGGGAAAAGTGACTGAGATGGATCAACAGTATGCTAGGGTCTTGGTGGACGCATTCCTGGGGGAGGTGGACCTGGAAAGGAAATAGAAACATTGAGAAAAAGAGGATACACATATTCAGGGGCCTGGCTGAACCATCAAGCCCCTATGCTCCCACTCACCTCTAATTCCTGGTGGAGGGGGTCTCATTCCCGGAGGGGGCATGCCTATTGGCGTCCCTCGAGCAGGGGGAAGCCCAATTGGTGGGCCCATGGGTGGTCTCATACCAGGTGGAGGAGCCATAATGCCTGCAATGAAAAATGGTAGAAATAAAGTCCTCATAAACCGGCTTAAAAAAGCTGTTAGAATTTAGCCCAAATAATCCCTAAAGAAATGGGCCAGACAACAGTGATAAGAGTCAAATGATTTCTAAATGACAATTACTCTTCTACGTCTTTCATTAAACACCAGTACCTAGAAGAGGGAGGAAGCATATGCCCCAGATTCTGAGTTAGGCTCTCAGGCTGTGTCTTAAATCAGTAAGCTCTCTCTCGTCAGAAATTCAAATTCGTCTTAATGCTCACCAATCCCTTACCTGGAGGTGGGGTTGCTCTGCCAACAGGTGGGGGCGGAGTCCCCCGTCCTGGTGGGTACTGTGTTGGGGCTCCAGCAATGCTGGCAGTGGCAGCAACAGCAGCAGCTGCTACAGTGCCTCTTCCCTGTGGAGTCATTACCTGAGAAGGCAAGGCGAGAAAGAAACAAAGTGATACATACCTTCACGTTATTCAAACACAGAAAATAAATGAGAAAAATGACCAATTAGATACAAACAACTGTTGCAATGTTGTACTTCTCTCATTATTCCCATGTTTTTTTTTGAGACAGTTTCACTCTTGTCACCCAGGCTGCAATGCAATGGTGCAATCTCAGCTCACTGCAGCCTCCCACTCCCGGGTTCAAGCAATTCTCCTGTCTCAGCCTGCTGGGTAGCTGGGATTACAGGTACCCCCAACCAGGCCCAGCAGTTTTTTGTATCTTTAGTAGAGATGGGGTTTTCACCATGTGGGCCAGGCTGGTCTCCAACTCCTGACCTCAAGTGATCTGCCCACTTTGGCCTCCCAAAGTGCTGGACTACAGGCATAAGCCACCGCACCTGGCCTATTCCCGTATTTTAAAAACTAATCTTAGTACACTGACACCCACAAAGCCTTTTGATCTTTTCAACTGAGGTATATCCATGCATTCTGTTCACTCACCACTAGTGGCAAGTTACTCTTACCAAGAGTAACTCGGGTAATTTTAATCACCCAATGACCATTTTAAGTAGCTAGTTTTATTCCCTTCCTCCTGTATATCTGTCCGTTGGTTCCTCCTAGACCATATGCCCTTTACATAGTATGACATGTACACTCAGGTTTTTAAATCTCCTCGGCCTCTGGCTTAGTCACATTCTCCCAATAATATAAAACCCTCCGCTGGTTCCTCACCTGCTGGGACGGTCCCCCAACTCCTCGGACAGGGCCTGCCAATCCAGCAGGGGCCTGGGGAATTGGCACACCAGCTGGTACTCCTCTACCAGCTGCCCTACCAACCCCAGGGCCTCCAGCAGCTCCAGCAAGTGGTACCCGAGCAATGCCAGTCTGAAACAAGAAAATGTATAGCCTAAAATCAAACAATTTACAAGTTCTTAGTATTTTTATGCATCAGAGATCACTTCTCTCCACCATTTTCCCAGACACCTATCTCGTATTAGTTCTGTATCCAAATGAACAAGCAAGCAAGTACACCATTGAGGTATCTTGTGGATAAAATGCGCATTATTTGTCAAATTGTGAAAACAGCTCTTTTATAAACACACCAAGCAAACATGAATCAGCAACTCCTACCCTCACCTAGGTAATGCCCAGCACACAGAATAATTCACCAAAAAACCCTTAATCCCAAATAGCATAGGCAACCAACAATTGATACTAAGTGCTTGGCACATTTTATTTGACAATCCATGTTAAACTGTGTCTGTGCTGTACCGTGATTTCAGACATCTCACATAATATGATGTCCTTGCAAATTAAAGTTCTGTCCTGCCCTACATCTTCCTTACATCTTTGGGGGGTGGCCCCTCCACAGTCATGGATACCAAGTTCTCCCCACGCAGCAACACCAGACCCAAAACCCGCTTTTCTTCACGCTCTGGTTGCTTCGCATTCTTTGGCCTACAAATCAGAATTAAATTTTAGTGAGATAAATTTTAGTGACCCCTAGATCACTCACTCATCAAAATATTTATACAACCTCAAGTATCAATTAAGGCAACCAATGCTAAACAGATATTAAGTTATCACTGAAAAACAAACCAAAAATAATCTGTAAACAGTTAATATAAAAGGGTAAATAGTAAAGCTGTTTTCTGATCTAACTTTAGTCTTTTACAGAATGTTTCTTTGATGTTAACACTACAACAAGACTAATTTCTTTTGTAAAATGCCTTTTAAGGAAAACAAAGTTGAAACTTCGCTTTCCATATTAAAATGGAAATTTCTTTAAAAAATTACTTAAATAATTAAATCATAATGACAGGGTGACACAACCGAAATAATGCGAACAGTAATAGGCAAAGAGAGGATAACAAATAGCAACCATATCCCAACTCCTCAACCATGAAGAGCAATTATTATTCTCTATTTCAACCCAGATTTATTCGGTCTAAGACTGCTGCAGAAGCCAACCAATTAATTAACAATAGCATTTTTCTCAATTTTAAAAATAAATATAACTTAATATTTTGAGCACAACATACACTTTTATTCCCAGTAATAAATCCATGATTGTCTCACAAACTTAACAGAGTTTATATGCAGACTCTGACCTAATTCAGAGATCAGGTCAAGAGGTGAAACAATAGACTGGCTCTACCTTAGCTTCCCTACCTACCTCAGTTACCCTTGGAAATCCCTTACTCCAGCTCTGGCCTTCCCTTCCCACTGCCTCTGCGTCCAACCCCCATTTACCCAAATCAGCCTTACTTGATCTTTCTGAACTCATCACAATCACAGAGGATCAAATTCATATGCTTGTCAAAAGCCTTAAAGGTGCCAATGAAGATTCGGCCATCTTGTAGGATACATCTCATTCTATAGTCAATGTGCTGCAGCATCTTGCTACTCTTGCCCACAGTCTGGAAGCAGTAAGACAAGAGTCATGTTCAGGTTGCCAACACCCTAGTCTTCTAATCTTCTGTTTCTTCTCCGCCCTTATATAATCCAAGCCTGGTTTCCCTTAACTAAACAAATATTCTCTCCTACTTTTTCACCAACATTCTTCCATATTTAGTATGAGTCTCTGGAGGACCACGAAGGATTATGAAGTATTTTTTCACATCTCAAGAACCAATTTTCACCTCCTTAGGGGTGATTATTCTTCTCTTAGACAATGCATGCTGTAAACTGTCCACTCCCCTAACTAAACCAAACCACAATGATTAGGGTGTTCTCTCTCTCCAGACTGCTTTTCTCTGTACTATTAATGCCAAAACCCTTCCATTTTCAAAGTCCTCTTTATTTCTATTGTAATCTGACCTGAGAGTCCATCATCTGCAGGATAGTCCTTCACCACTGGTGGAATCATGACCAAATACTCCTGTATTTTCTCACATCATAAAACATTTCTCACGGCCAGGTACAGTGGCTCACGCCTATAATCCCAGCACTTTGGGAGGCCGAGGTGGGTGGATCACTTGAGGTCAGGAGTTTGAGACCAGCCTGGCCAACACAGTGAAACCCTGTCTCTAATAAAGAGGCTGAGGCACAAGAATCTCTTGGACCCAGGGTTGTAGTGAGCCTGGGAGACAGAGCAAGACTCCGTCTGAAAAAAACAAAAAAAATCAGCTCATCTCCAGCTGATACTCAGTGCAATGAGAATCTATATCCATGGATGTATACTAACATTCAGAACCCAAAATCACTGCACATGCTGGCAAACTCTTTCTTTCAGCCCTTACATCACGTTTTCAACCCTCAGCCTTATTGTACAGCTTACCATGGTTGCTGTTCCACCAAATCCAATGTCCACAGTTAAAACTTGGTGCTTCTGAAGACCTAGGGGAAGGCTATAGATAAAGGTATGATGCAGGTTCTCCTAGAAACAACGCAAGCTGGGCAGAAGCTTCAAAGAGTAGACGGAGCCTGCAGAGAAAAGCATGTTAAAGCTGCACTGCAATCTACCATATTTTAAAACAGGCATGAAAATCACTATGACAGACATTCAAAAACATCCTTTCTCTCATACTAGCTTCCTCACCAAGGGACTGCCAAATTTCACTAGTCCCATTCTTAACTGTCATATTTGACACACTTAGGACTGATGAAACTCATTGAATTTTATTTTACCTAGTAATTCCTACATGTTTCAAAATTTAAGCTTCATTTTCCAAAATTTAGTATTTTTCTTTCCATCCTCATTTAAGGTAGTGTGTCCCTCTCTAGTTCAGAATTCACATCAAGTCATCTCTATATCAACATCTCAATTACTCTTTCATTCAGATTTTTCCTTTTTTCTGAAATATCTTATGGTGTCATTTGCAACATTCTTTCTTCCCCTAAATTCACTTCAAGATGATGGCAAGTAATCTTTCCCCACTGAGAGCCAAATGTGTTATAAACCTGGCTAAGACTTCCCATGTCAAAAGAGGATACACAACTATGGAATATATATATATAGACTCACATAAACAACTTTCATACATCATGTAACGAAGGACAAAGTTATAAATCACGTTAACGACTGGGTTCAGTAGCTCATGCCTGTAATCCCAGCACTCTGGGAGGCCAAAGCGGGTGAATCACCTGAGGTCAAGAGTTCGAGACCAGCCTGGCCAACATGGTGAAACCCCATCTCTGCTAAAAACACAAAAAATTAGCCAGGCATGGTGGTGGGCGCCTGTAATCCCAGCTACTCGAGAGCCTGAGGTAGGAGAATCTCTTGAACCTGGGGGGCAGAGGTGGCAGTGAGCCGAGATCGTGTCACTGCACTCCAGCCTGGGCAACAAGAGGGGGCAACAAGAACAAAACTCCATCTCAAAATACATAAATAAGTCACGTAACAATGGGGATACATGAGGAGAAATGCACTGGGTGATTTTATCATGGTATGAACAGTGTACTTACACAAACCTAGAGGATACACAGAGAGTCTACTATACTCTTAGGCTGTATGATAGATCCTACACTACAAACCTGTACATCATGTTACTATCCTGAATACCATGAACACTCACAATACAATGTTAAACAGAGAAGAGGCTGGGTGTGGGGGCTCATGCCGGTAATCCCAACACTTTGGGAGACCGAGGTGGGCGGATCACCTGAGGTCAGGAATTCAAGACCAGCCTGGCCAACATGGTGTCTCTACTAAAAATACAAAAATTAGCTGGGTGTGGTGGCGGGTGCCTGTAATCCCAGCTACTCAGGTGGCTGAGGCAGGAGCATCATTTGAACCCAGGAGGCAGAGTTTGCAGTGAGCTGAGATGGTGCCACTGCACTCCAGCCTGGGCAACAGAGCAAGACTCCATCTCAGCGGGGAAAAAAAGAGAAAAGGTACAATAAAAACATGGTTTTGTAATCTTAAGGGACTGCCATCACACATGCAGTCTGTTGGTGACTGGAATTGTTATGCAGCTCATGACCGTAATCAAACATGCATACTGTTTCCCTTTTCTCCATAATTTAAAAAATGCTATTAAATATGGCAGCCAAATCTAGCCCGAATTGTAAAAGGTCTCAAAGTGCTTATCATACTAATTTAAAAATGGAACACAAATTACTTTTGAAAGGATTCAAAAGTATTCCTTTGAGCCGAGATCACACCACTGCATTCCAGTCTGGGCAGCAAGAGTGAAACTCCATCTCAAAAAAAAGGAATACTCTAATGCCTGGCTGTCATTCAGTGGCCATGAATCTGATGTCTGTACATTTAAAAAAGTATTAAATAAAACTTATAAAGATCTTAAAAGAACTTTTCAAATAAGCAAACAAAGACCCCCACAAAAATTAAATGTAGTTTCTGACCTATATATAACGAGTAAGAGAGTTTAAGGCCCATAAACAGAAGTTTTGAATATTACGATTCTTTATAAAGCAGTCTAAATCCAAGAAAACATGGTATGTGAGACTCAACAGTAATATCCTTTTGTTTGTTTTGAGATGGAGTCTCATGCTGTCACCCAGGCAGGAGTGTAATGGCACAATCTCGGCTCACTGCAGCCTCCACTTCCCGGGTTCAAGTGGTTCTCCTGCCTCAGCCTCCTGAGTAGCTGGGAATACAGGCACCTGCCACCATGCCCGGGTAACTTTTGTATTTTTAATAGAGATGAGGTTTCGCCATGTTGGCCAGGCTAGTCTCGAACTCCTGACCTCAGGTGATCTGCCGGACTCGGCCTCCCAAAGTCCTGGGATTACAGTGAGCCACCACGCCCGGCCAGCAATATCCATTTTTTTTTTTTTTTTTTTGGAGACGGAGTCTCACTCTGTCGCCCAGGCTGGAGTGCAGTGGCAGGATCTCAGCTCACTGCAAGCTCCGCCTCCCGGGTTCACACCATTCTCCGGCCTCAGCCTCCCGAGTAGCTGGGACTACAGGCGCCCGCCACCTCGCCCGGCTAGTTTTTTGTATTTCTTAATAGAGACGGGGTTTCACCGTGTTAGCCAGGATGGTCTCGATCTCCTGACCTCGTGATCCGCCCGTCTCGGCCTCCCAAAGTGCTGGGATTACAGGCTTGAGCCACCGCGCCAGGCCCAGCAATATCCATTTTTATAGCATTGCAACACTTGGGACCTTCAGCCACCCAAAGAGACAACAAGGATCATGACTGTGAATGAGCATGACAGATCTTACTGTGCTGATGAAAATGTTTCCTGAGTAGTTCATGTCAATGATTGCACAGTTCTATAAATTTACTTAAATCATTGTTTCATGCACTTGAATTGGGTGGATTTTATGTTTATCAGCTCTACATCACTAAGGCTGTTTTTAACCCATTTATGCCAGAGGTTGGAATTTTTTTGTGAAAAATCAGACCTTGGCGATGACTTTGAGCAATAGGATATAAATAACTCCCACAAGTTTAGCAGTCCATATATACGAAAGACATCTAGGGATGCGAGTTATGGCCCAAAGAACTGAAGACCTAGAGATTTAGGGATAGATTATTTTAAATATATTTTATATATTATATATATTTTGCATATATGTGTGTGTATATATGTCATAAACAATGTAATAAAATGAGAACCTGTATAGATAGAAGAGATACATGTTTCACTCACAACAGGAGCAGTTACAAGGATTCCTTTAGGAGACAGATTTGAAATTTACAAACAGTTCTCTCTCATCCCTAAATGTGATACAATGTAGTCATGACCTTGTAAGTGAAACAAAATAAATCACTGCTGGGTGGTCAAATTTATCTTTACAGCACAAGAGAACAAAACTTCAAGAGAAAGGAGACAACAGTAGCAACACTGCAAGGATGGATCAGCAGTCCATAGTGTATCTTCGGAGATCAAAGGACACATAAGCAAATAAACCAACTGGTATCCCTCACAGAAGCACAAGTTCTCAAACTTTAGGAAACTGTAGACATTCAAATGATTAAACTGCATAAAAATATAAATCTACTTTAATTCAAAAGTAAAATAAGATGACTAGGGTTGGACAAAGCACATAGAGCAAAAAGTAAACTAAGATGACTAGGGTTGGCCAAGGTACACATAGCAAATGAGAGACACCACAGAGTTCACCATCGATATTCATCTGTTAAAATTTAAAATTATAGAGGGTCTCCGTAGAGATCCTCCATCGAAGAGTATGCAAAACAAGTAACAAAAGAAAACTAAATACAAAATATTAATATGCAATAATTCCAATTAAAAACACAAGAAAACAAATTTCCTTTATTGGAAAGGTTTAACAAAAACAGAAGAACACCAGAATACAAAGGGTGTTACTGAGAAACTAATGGTCTACTAATTTTTAGTGGCAATCAATACTTCTCATGATGTGTTTAGAAAACAATGTAACAAAAACGTTTAAAAGTCATACTAATAGTACACCCTGCATCCCAACTACTAGGTAAGTATCCAATTGGATATGTACCCTAGTAAATATTTAGGTACCAAACAAAAATAGAACTAACATTCATAACACAATGTTTTTGTTTTTGTTTTTTGAGATAGAGTCTTGCTCTGTTGTCCAGGCTGGAGCACAATGACACAATCTCTGCTCATTGCAACCTCTGTCCCCTGGGTTCAAGCAATTCTCCTGCCTGAGCCTCCCAAGTAGCTGGGATTACAGGTGTCTGCCACTATATCCAGCTAACATTTGCATTTTTAGTACAGACAGGGTTTCGCCATGTTGGCCAGGTTGGTCTCAAACTCCTGACCTCACGTGATCCACCTGCCTCGGCCTCCCAAAGTGCTAGGATTACAGGCGTGAGCCACCACACCCAGCCACATAAGAGTTTATTTTCCTATTTTTCCTGGTCATAATGTGCCTTACATTTTTAACGAAAAAGGGTACCAAGTGTTTAAATGTCATTAAGGGCCGGGCGCGGTGGCTCAACCCTGTAATCCCAGCACTTTGGGAGGCCGAGGCGGGTGGATCACGAGGTCAGGAGATCGAGACCATCCTGGCTAACATGGTGAAACCCCGTCTCTACTAAAAATACAAAAAACTAGCCGGGCGTGGTGGCGGGCGCCTGTAGTCCCAGCTACTCGGAGGCTGAGGCAGGAGAATGGCGTAAACCCGGGAGGCGGAGCTTGCAGTGAGCCGAGATCGCGCCACTGCACTCCAGCCTGGGTGACACAGCGAGACTCCGTCTCAAAAAAAAAAAAAAAAAAAATGTCATTAAGACTACCCATCTTCCTCCACAGCAGGCTTTAACATGACTTAGACTGATCCCTTCCCCAAGAAATTCATCTGATTGTCTACCCTGTAATGTATACTTCATACATACTTCTATAATCCATTCTTCACCACCTTCTATGACATTATGACTATATTCACTGGCCCCCACTTTGGTGTTTTCTTCTTTGAACCTGCTCCTCTAAAACAAAACTCAGTCAATTTTTTTCTTTTAAATAGCAAGATACTAAGTATTTTACGCTTTGCCTGTCCTTCAGTCTGCCACAACTACTCAAAGCTGCACCACTGTAGCACCAATGTGGCCAAGGATAACATAATAAATGAACTTAGCTGTGTTCCAATAAAATTTCATTTATAGACACAGGTAGTGGTCCAGATATATTACCAACCTGTGTTCTACAGGAATACTAGTAACGGGTAAATATCTAGGTAGAACTAGCAGTTGAGACTAGAATAAGATATAAATAAATACCATAAAATTACATGGTCCTACTTGCAGACTATAATGTATGACTTAAATGTTGTATTTAAAAATTTACAAAAATCTGTGAACTGAACTGAGCTGAAAATTCCTAAGAAGAAAAAAGTCAGTTGTGCACCTATTCAATGAAAACTTCCCTTACTCCAGGGAGCAGCTTGGGACAATGATCAGATTCCAATCTGTTTACGCAATTACTAGAAAATGTTGAGTATAAAGGATTCAAGAAAGGAGGATCTCAGAAAATTTCTGTCTCCTTTGATTTAAACTCAAAATTGGCCAGGCACAGCGGGTCACGCATGTAATCCCGGCACTTTGAGAGGCCAAGGCGGGTGGATCACCTGAGCTCAGGAGTTTGACACCAGCCTGAAGAACATGGTAAAACTCCGTCTCTACTAAAACTACAAAAGTTAGCCAGGTGCGGTCGGGGGTGCCTGTAATCCCAGCTACTCGGAGGCTGAGGCAGGAAAATCACTTGAACCTGGGAGGTAGAGGTTGCAATGAGCCGAAACTACACCACTGCATTCCAGCCTGGGCGACAGAGTGAGACTTCATCTCTAAATAAATAAATAAGTAACTCAAAATGGTGGCCATAAACAAGCCTCATTGATTCAAGTTGAAGAATAATATTTCAAAAACAGACTTTAAAAAAAGGCTAGAAGAAATTTATCAGTAAACCCAATTCCTCTCTGCTCTTACTTTGTAAAAAGTAAACAGTAAACTCTCAGAAATAAGGGCATTCTAAACTTAAAGTAGAAAAAAAGAAAAATCACAAAGGAAAAACAAGAAAATAAATCAAAATCAACTTTGTAATAGCTTTTTCCTAAAAAATGAAAGCAACAACATAAAAAGAAACCAAATAAATCTATATCACGTTGAAAATTTATCATATTTTTATTACATTGCTGATTCAAATAGGAAATACATTGGTTAAAACAGAAAAGTGAGAAAAAGACAAAACAAAAAGAATTAGTAAATAAGCATGAGAAAGTATTTAGGTTCTCTAATACTCATTGTTAATTATGTGTTGTATATTTATAATTCACTAGACATAAACTAACTTCGAACTAAAATAATGCTGTGAAAGTATGTTGTAACTGGCCTTTTCTTTTTTGAAAGCAATGAATACTAATGTAATACTTTGCAATAACTTTAGAAAAATGTACCTTAAGTTCATATTCCTTGATTCAATTTAGTTTTACATCTGCGTATCTGAAAAAATTATTCTACCTTAACTTTTATACAAAGCTATCCACTAAAGCTTTGTTCAAACTACTGGCAGAAAAAAATGACACCTCCCACAAAAGGAAATTATAAAACATTCAGTAACAGGGTATTCAAGAGCCATTTATAGTGAAATACTTTTATATCATTAAAAAAGAAAACTACCTGAAAAACATGCACTACAATAACTGGAATATAGAAACATGACAAAAGTGTCAGAGCAGAAAATTTAAGGTCCTGCTTTTACTTTTTAAAACTTTCTGCAATGTGCTTATTGTATGAAGCTCTAAGGAAAAAAAGTAATGTGTGACTGATAATTAAGAGAACCCCCAACACCCATTCTTTAACGATTCTTTATTCTTGATCATTGCTGCATTAGTTCTAACCTGGTTTTTGCTTGGAATCAGATTCCTCGCTATTCCAATATGGCTTTAACCACCTCTTGGTGTCTCAGCTAAGAATGCCTGCCTCAGTTCAGCCTGGAAATCCACCACAGGTACTTGCTGCTGCTGGGAACGCCTCGGGTACAACTGACACCTACAACAAGAGCACAATATATATAAATGATAGAAGGACATTTGTCTTTATAAGAAACCATGTGAAAGAAAACTAGGGACCCTTACATTTAAGAAGATATTCCTTTTTTTTTTTTTTTTGAGACAGGGTCTCCTGCTGTTGCCCAGGCTGGAGTACAATGATGTAACTTTGGCTCACTGTAAACCCCACCTTCTGGGTTCAAGTGATTCTCCTGTCTCAGCCTCCAAGTAGCTAGGATTACAGGTGCCCGCCACCACACCTGGCCTTTTTTTTTTTTTTTTTTTTAATTGGAGACGGAGTCTCGCTGTGTCACCCAGGCTGGAGTGCAGTGGTGCAATCTGGGCTAACTGCAAGCTCCGCCTCACAGAATCATGCCATTCTCCTGCCTCAGCCTCCCAAGTAGCTGGGACTACAGGTGCCCGCCACCACACCTGGCTAATTTTTTTGTATTTTTAGTAGAGATGAGGTTTCACCGTGTTGGCCAGGCTGGTCTCCAACTCCTGACCTCAGGTGATCCACCCACCTTAGTCTCCCAAAGTGCTGGGATTACATGCATGAGCCACCACACCAAGGCAAGACCTTTCTTTAGGGTCAGAGCATGACACTATCTTATGAGAAATTATAAAACAAAACAGGAATCTCTACACAGAGATTGTGCAAGGGGATTAGTGGATACTTACTTACCAAGTCTAGAAATATTTCCAAAAGAATTAAAAACACAAGAGCTGGTAGCCCTGAAGAAACACCATCAGTACCATATATAGTCACTAATTTTCAAATTATCCTATGTGAACAATCCTTTCTCCCCAGGGGTGAGGAGGGATATGCTGCTAAAGCATTTGCAGGGAGATGTTCAAGCTGTCCTTCATACTGATCCTCCTGACAAATCACTACCTGAATATAAAACTTCCGGGGCTATTTAAGGGCTCTTAAAATATGTAAACCCATCATCTACTGGTAATCAGGGAATTCCAGAGAAAAGCCCTCAACATACCCCTATGAATGGGTAACCTGGCTGTGAAATCTGATCATGAGAAGGAAGAGATACAGGAAATGACAGCTTGCCTTCAGGTGAGGAGGTGGAGAATCACCAACAATGCTGCCCTTGTTGGTATGTAAGGAGTTGGAAATTGGACTTTTTTCTATAGTTTTTCATTCACATTTTAAACATGTTTCTGTATAATACAGAATTTAGCTGGTCTTTGCTCCTGGTTCCTGGGAAATAACCTATACATCCTGGGAATTTACCAAGTGAAAGAAATGTGCTTGTTATTCCAGGTGGGTCCCTAGGATCACACCTGAGTTCATGGTAATGAGATGTCTCAAGATGGTGACTAACCAGGCCACAAAAGATCAAACAAAGATTAAAGAGTTGGGGCTTTGAGCAAGCCCTCCTCGGAAGGCAGGAGAGTTGCTGACTGAATTCAATGACACGTCCAATGATTCAATCTTGGCAACATAATGAATGTCCAACAAAAGTCCTGGACATCAGGAGTTCTGGTGAGCTTCCTGGTTGGTGATATACACTAGTGGGCAGATAATGCATCCTGAGGACAGGGAAGCTTTGTGTGGGACCTGCCAGGATTTTGCTCTATGCATCTGTTCATTTGTATCCTTGATAATAAAACTAATATGTATAGCACTTTCTTGAGTTCTACCAGTCATTTAAAAAACCTTAGTCAATTATAAAATCTGAGAGAATAGTAGGACCTCAGAATCTATAGAGTTAGTCAGAGGTATGGGTGACCTGCCAAACCTGGAGGTTAGACTTGGTGTCTGCATTGAGGAGAATGTTCTGGAAGGCATCTGCACAATTGTGAAATTTGCACTAACTCCAGGTAGTCAGAATTGCACTGCACATACCTTTAAATCTTCACACTCTAATTCATAGTCTACTTTATACTCTAATTCATAGTCTAATTACTGAATAAATCTTAATTTGGGCATTCTCCATTCTAACCTCTTTGTTTACAAATGACAACTAAGTCTCTGATTTAATAAAGGTTTAAAAAGTGTTTCAGTAAAAAAAAATCTGTTATCTTGAAACTTAAGAGAATT
This sequence comes from Theropithecus gelada, assembly GCF_003255815.1. Taxonomy (NCBI): domain Eukaryota; kingdom Metazoa; phylum Chordata; class Mammalia; order Primates; family Cercopithecidae; genus Theropithecus; species Theropithecus gelada. The sequence goes on from NC_037674.1 coordinate 3,700,538, forward strand.
CTCTATTGCAGTGTCCCCCTCAGATTTAACCTGTAACCCAACAGAAGACTAAAGACTGAGAAAATATGAGGCAGCCTATACAGTATTTAATTCATAAACTGCAGAATATTAATTTGAAAAGACATTTGAAGCTTTGCATAAAATAGATTGAGACAGTCCTCCAGCTCCAATTTCTAATTTCCCTTCGAACTCACGATGCATCATCCAGCCCCAAAGAATAAGAACTGATTTAATGACACATACACAGACAGAATAAATAAGAAACTTAAAATAAATCAGTGAACTTTTTATTTATTTATTTATTTTTGAGATGGAGCCTCACTCTGTCACCTAGGCACAGCCAACGGCACGATCTCAGCTCACTGCAACCTTTGCCTCCCGGGTTCAAGCGATTCTTCCACCTCAACCTCCTGAGTAGCTGGGATTACAGGTGCATGCCACCACATATGGCTGATTTTTGTATTTTTCTGGAGATGCGGTTTCACCATGTTGGTGAGGCTGGTCTTGAACTCCTGACCTCAGGTGATCCGCCCACCTTGGCCTCCCCAAGTACTGGGAATACAGGCGTGAGCCACCATGCCCAGCCTCCTTCATTGATCTTTAATGCTAATAACCACACAACTCCTCCAGGAACACTGCCTCCCAATATTACTTATGGTTTGGGAGGACGTAGGAGATGAATGGGTAAATATTGAACACTTCTAGTGTAATAATCTAAGTATACCAATCCTGAGAATCCTAAACACATGGATAACGAGGCAGCGCTAATCAATCCTGCTTACCCATTCCATAACCCAGTCACTCTCAAAATGAAAAGGCACAACTGGGAAAATTATACTATTTCCCTAACTCTGCACTTTCCTCAGATCATTCCCCCTGCAGGTCCCCCTCAAGACCCTGCAGTATTTGTACATATGTATGCAGTGCAGATCAGAAAAAGTCAAGTTATTTCTTCTTCAAAACCATCAAAATGTTTCCATAAATATGGACAAGATGCCTAGAAGGCTTACCTCATCCCACAACAAGATGAGGATGAGAATACCTGTTATTGAGTCCACACTGAGGCTATATAGGAAAAAAACTACAACAAAAATATAGCAAGCTAGAACCTTCACCCACTTAACGGTCCTAATAACTAAGAGTCCTAACCCTCAGCCCTACCTCCACCACAATCTCTGAACTACCTCTAGAAACTCAGGGAATAGTAACGGCACTTCAAAAAAAATGTCAGAGTTACAAAATAATGAAGAGAGAAGCTGGGCGCAGTGGCTCACGCCTGTAATCCGAGCACTTTGGGAGACCAAGGCAGGTGGATCATCTGAGGTCAGGAGTTCGAACCCAGCCTGACCAACATGGAGAAACCCCATCTCTACTAAAAAATACAAAATTAGCCAGGAGTGGTGGCACACATCTGTAATCCCAGCTACTTGGGAGGCTGAGGCAGGAGAATCACTTGAATCCGGGAGGCAGAGGTTGCACTCCATCCTGGGCAATGAGAGCAAAACTCTGTCTCAAAAAAAAGGGAATGAAAAGAGGAAAAAAGAGATTACCATATCCAATAAAATGAATGATCGAATAACCTATTATAAAGGACAAATTATACTACACTAAATACTTACAAAATACTTACCAATATACAAACAAAACATACATAAAATATCTTCCAAAGCAATTTTAAAAATGAAAAGTATATACTCACAAAAATAAAAAACAGCAAAATAAATCAGAAAAAATAAAAAAAATCTTTACCCTCACCGTAATTTAAAACTTGCTAACAGATGTTTTACAACTTTTTTTTCTTTCTGAGACATGATCTCATACTATCTATCACCCACTGGAGTGCAGTGGCACAAACATGGCTCACTGCAGCCTCACCCTCCTAGGATCAAGTGACCCTTCCACCTCAGCCTCCCAGGTAGCTGAGACTACAGGTAGACATCACCACGCCTGGCTAATTTATTTTTCTGTAGAGAGGAGGTCTCCCTATGTTGCCTAGGCTGGCCTCTACCTGCTGGGTTCAGGTGACCCACCTCAGCCTCCCAACGTGCTGGGATTAGAGGCATGAGTCACCACGTCCAGCTCAACTTTTCACATATAAAATGAAGAAATAACAAAAGACACACAAACTACTACCCAGTTTTTACTATGAGGAAAAATATTTAATTTGAAAAAAAAACCAAGTGAGTATTCATACACTGCATTTTGTTTCTTTTTTTTTTTTCCTGAGACGGAGTCTGGCTCTGTCACCCAGGCTAGAGTGCAGTGGCACCATATTGGCTCCCTGCAACCTCCGCCTCCTGGGCTCAAACAATTCTCCTGCCTCAGCCTCCCAAGTAGCTGGGATTACAGGCACGTGCCACCACACTCGGCTAATTTTTGTATTTTTAGGAGAGATGGGGTTTCACCATGTTGGCCAGGCTGGTCTCAAACTCCTGACCCTGTGATCTGCCTGGCTTGGCCTCCCAAAGTGCTGGGGCCATGCCTGGACTACACTGCATTTTCAAAGTGATTGTTCTTTTGATTGTTAATAGTCAAACAATGCAAACAAACTAAATATCCAGCAGCAAGCTAATGATTAAAATAATAATGTTATCACACCACCCACACTTTGTAAAACAAAGTAGATTTATGTGTACTGATATGAAAAGATCACCAAGACATATTGTCAAAATACATACAGCATGGTGTCATATGCACACAAACTTCAAATGTGTCCCATGTCCTCCCTTCCTCTCTCTCCACTATACACACAATGCCTACGACAAGGTCTGAAAGGACAGATGGCTACTTACTTAAGGATTATCTATGGGGAGGAAAAGGCCAGTTAATTCGTAGTTGCTTTAAAATGAGACTTTTTATGCAAAACTGTTTTACAAAAAGAATCATCTTAATTATTAATACTTATAATTAAGAAAATAAAACAATTGTAGCTAAGAAAAAAAATGCTATCTACTGACTGTCAAAATTTTAATGGCAATGACTAAATGCCAAAGTTTCAATGTGGACTAAATATGTATTAGGTCATTTAAAATGTTCACATATTTTTAATTAAAATTTCCCTTCTAGAAATCTAAATTAAAATGTGTCTGAGTGCATCTGTGTATACATCCTATATATACATTCCACACATACATACTAAAAACAGGATAAAAAACACAAATGTATTTTAAATTTTAACAGAATAAATGCACTAACCAAAAACAAACACCTAAATATCACAGAGCAAGAATGAATATGTAAATTAATCACTTCAGTGCACAGTACACATTTTGCAAACATACAAAGTGATTTAATAATATAAAAATGCAGAAAAATTTAAATATGCTTATGTTGAAGGGTAATTACAAAATTGTATAAAGATAAATGCACTTACACATGTATAGGAAAAAAGAAAATTATACTAAAATCTTTAAGAGTGTGAATTATTTTAGGACAATATGGTTAAGAATTTCATTGCTTTTTTACTACATGTTCTGTATTATATGTGTCTGCTTCTTCAATTATGTTCATTTTAATCCCCTCATTGCATGCTATTTTGTTCTAATCTGAAATGGGATTCTGACTTGCATTTGTACTCACTCTTGGTTGCTCAGTGAGGCAGTCCTTCTGCGTTTGACTTGGACTTCCACCTCTGGTACGTGCTGTTCTGTAGTTCGTCTCAGGTGTAAGCGATCCCTGAAACAGAAAAGAGAGGGATTTGTTTGGTAGACTGCATCAATCTATGAAATAACTATTTGTCAAGGTTATATTTAGAACATTTAGAACTACATTTAATATAATGGATTTTTAAATCTAATTAAAACAAGTTAACATTATTACAAGATCTTTAACCTTCAAACAGTCAGAATCTATGATATAACCACTTCTTTTCTCCTTTTAGAAGCCCATGACATCAGAAAACCTGGTTTTAAAAAAAATCAGGAAATTAAAATAATGTATCTACCTCTATTTGTAGTCATGTACATATAATATTCCCACTTATGCAGAGATATATACACACATTACACCACTGCCCTACTTACCTTCCCTCCAAAAGCTGTAAACCTGATTTCAAAAATGGTTTCAAAAATATTTTTAGGATACAATAGACATACTTTTGTAGAGTAGAATAGAACATAGTTTAAATTATAAAATATCTACTTAAAAAAAACATGCAAATAGCGCTTTCTTTAGGATTTGCAAAGCAACAGAAGAGTTGCCCAGGCTAAAAACTATTCACATAGCAAAAACAAACAAAAAAAAACCCTGCCATGTTATGTCTGCAGAACCCCTCACAAAATGGCTGCTCAAGGGAACAGAACATGAAATCAGAAACAAACACTCAGACTAGCCATATTAAGGACTGCAGAAACCACCTATGAACCCTTAAAGATGATAAATCAGAAAAGTCAGCAAAGTAACACAAGTAACAACTCAAAAGCAAAATTCAAAAGATAAATGCCAAAAGCTATTAATAATTCTCTGAACCCTGATGTTAAGTCATGTTAGACTTTTAGATTGGTAAAATAGCTTACCAATAACACAGAGCTGTTTTATTCCTTCGAGAGTTTAAATGTTCTAATCAAGCCATATACACAGATTTGATTTCTAAATGGTAAACTTTTATACACTGATAATGTTTATTACTTTTGATTACACAATGGTCTATTAAATATAACACCTGAATTACAAGCAGTATAAGAAGTAAAGAGGACTTCATCAAAAAAAAAAAGTTCCGAAAACACTAAAGAAAGTGAAAGGATAACCAGAATAAGAAAAAATATTTGCTAAACATACAGCTGTTTCTAGTATTCAAAACAAACAAAAAGAAAATACAAACAATGAAAAAAAAAGATGGTAGGGAGAGGCAAAGGAAAACTTTTTCAAGTGATAGATACATTTATGCCACTAATTTTGATAAGACAATGATTTCAAAGGCATGTACTTATCTCTTAGCATACCAACTTTTAACATTAACTATCTACAGCTTTTGTATGTCAATCACACCTCAAAAAAGTATTTTTTCAAGTTTGGTATCAGGAATATGTAAGGAACAACATACAACTCAACAATAAAAGGGCAAATTCTACTGCTACAATGGGTAAAACACTTGAATAGACAGTCTTCCAAACATATACAAATGGCTAATCTATATGAAATGATGCTGAACATTAGTCACTAAAAAAATGCAAATCAAAACCCCCATGAGGAAGGGCACAATGGCTCATGGAAGGCTGAGGCCAGACGATCACTTGAGCTCAGGAGACAAGCCTGGGCAACATCTGTATGAAAAAATACAAAAATTAGCTGAGTGTGGTGGTGCATGCCTGTGGAGCCAGCTACTCAGGAGGCTGAGGTAAAAAGGTACTTCAGCCTAGGAGGCAGAGGCTGCAGTGACCTGAGATCATGCCACTGGCACACCAGCCTGGGTGACAGAGCCAGACCCTGCCTCAAAACAAAAAAAAAACCACTGAAATACCACCATCTGACACCACAATATTTGTGAAGGATGTGGGGAAATTGCTGGTGGAAACATAAAGTGGTATATATAGCCTTTGCCTACTTCCTAAAAATGTTAATCATGAAAGTAACATATGACACTAACTCTACTGCTAGATGGAATAATATTACAAGACCCAAACTCAGCCTCCAAAGCAGCTGGGATTACAGGCGTGTACCACCACACCCAGCTAATTTTTGTATTTATGGTAGAGACAGGGTTTACCATGTTGGCCAGGCTGATGTCGATCTCCTGGCCTCAGGTGATCTGCCCACCTCAGCCTCCCAAAGTGCTGGGATTACAGGCATGAGCCACTATGCCCGGCCAGTTCATGTTCTTTCTATTATACCTGCAGCCTTCCCAGCTACCACTACACTCTCATACTTCCAAAAAGACAAAATTTCAAGAACCTGGCATATACTAGGGCTACGTAAAACTTTGTGAAACTAATTCTTTGTATTAAACATATTATACATGTTCCTAGTAGCATTATTCATAATAGCCAAAGAGTGGAAACAATTCAAATGTCCATCAACTTATGAATGAAGAAAATATGGTATATCCAAAGGAATATCATTCAGCCATAAAAAGGAATTTAGTACTGATGAGTGCTACATTATAGTGGCCAAATATAGCTAATAATGTAGTACATTAATATAATATAATTAAACTATCAACTAAACCATGATTAATCTAATAGTATACAACTGCAAACACTGTCTTACCAAAAAACAAAAACCGGCAGTTGCTCAGTATGAAAGATCTGAGGTCAACTGAGGAAATAGCCATCAAACCAAAATATTCTATTATCCTATTACTTCAACTTTCTGAATTTACCCTTTTTGTGTGTGTGTGAGACAGAGTCTTGCCCTGTCACCTCGAGTGGAGTGCAGTGGCATGATCTTGGCTCACTGCAACCTCTGTCTCCCAGGTTCAAGCAATTCCTCTGCCTCAGCCTCCCAAGTAGATGGGGCTACAGGCGTGTGCCACCATGCCTGGCTAATTTTTATATTTTTATTAGAGATGGGGTTTTACCATATTGGCCAGGCTGGTCTTGAACTCCTGACCTCGTGATCTGCCCACCTCGGCCTCCCAAAGCACTGGGATTACAAGTGTGAGCCACCACACCCAGTCCAAATTTATCTTTTTTTAAATGTAGAGACGAGTTCTCACTACCCAAGCTTGAACTCCCAGGCTCCAAAGATCCTCCTGCCTTGGCCTCCCAAAGTGCTGGGATTATAGACGTGAGCCACCACACCTGGCTTAAATCTACTTATTTTTAATCTACATATAAAATGTCATCTATGAGGTTTATTTTGAAAACACTGGTTTATTGAATGTTCTAGATACATACACACATGCTTTATCTAACTGCATCCCCAACACAGAAACCAACATTTTATGAAACTGAGGATATCATGAAAAAAATCATCATATATAAATGATGTTAAATATTTGCCCTCAAATCACTTACACTGAAAATAACAATCTGGAAATACACTGAAAAGCAAAAAGCAATGGGATCCCAATTTTATTATGGCCTAAATTTTCCATAAAATTTACGATGTCAAGAATAAAAATAAACAAACAAACAAACAAAGTTGGCCAGGTACAGCGGCTCATGGCTGCAATGCCAGCATTTCGGGAGGCCTAGGCAGGAGCACTGCTTGATTTCAGGAGTTCGAGACCAGTCTGGGCAATATAAGGAGATCCCTCTCCACAAAAAAAAAAAAAAGTTAGCTGGGCATAGTGCCTCAAGCCTGTAGTAACAGGTACTTCGGAGGCTGAGGCAGGAGTCTAGATCGATCCAGGAGTTTGAGGTTACAGGGACCTATAATTACACCACTGCACTCCAACCTGGGCAACATAGACAGACCCTGTCTCCTAAAAACAAAAAAATAAGGTTAATGATAGCCTGCTAATCTGTATCCAAGAAACCTCAGTGCCTCCAAAATAAAACCTGGGGAGGATTAACAACAAGAGAATTTGGGCCAGCCACAGTGGCCACAGAGAGACTGAGGAGGGAGAGGATATAGCTTGAGTCTAGCTGTTTGAATTCAGCCTGGACAACATAGGGAGACCCTGGTCTATCAAAAAAAAAACAAAAACAAAAAAACTCTGAGCCAGCTAGCATGCAGAAGTGGAAAGAGGATGCCTTAGGCAGTAACAATTCTCACTCAAGCTTTCTGGCTCTGGACCACAAAAAAAAAAAAAAAAAAAAAAGGGGGGGACAAGACCAGCGACAAATCTTTGCCTGGAAGAAGTAAGATTTTTAAACCTTCATTGTCCCAGTCACTGAGGGCAGTACTCACAACCTGCTTACTTAAATGATTCTTTATAAAAATAGCTATGTAACAGAGGGCAGTGGCAAAGGAGGTTATCTTGAAATCCTTGACACCTTATAAACTAAATTTTTTGGGAAACAAAAATGTTTATTAGGAAAAAAAACAGGGTAAGGGAAGCATAAAGATACAGAGTAACTATAAATGGGGAAAACATTTCAGCAATGACACACTGGTCAGACAGAATAGCGAAATTAAGATAAGGCAAGGTCTGTGAATAAACCCAAACCAGCTACTACCCTGCCTGAGACAACAATATAAGGGTCTCTCAACCAAGCTTCCTTCCTCTGCATCACAAGAAGGGCTGCCACTCCCCGCCTCCAAAAAGCCCAGCACAGAGCCAATTCACTGAATAGCACACAGACCTTGAAACTTCAAGAGGCCTTTCCAAAGGGATCTGCCATATTGGGATCCCGGGCCTGAATGCAAGACTACAAAATGGCGGCCCAGACTAAATACTCAGCTTGCAAATAGCCAAATGACCAGAAGTTAAACCAAGAAATATATGTATGTTAAGTGCTATCTCCATGCAAGCAGAAAAAAAAAAGTAAATTATAAGTATCATATAAAATCCCAGACTCCTGCTATTTTTAAAACTGTTCAAAAACAGATTATTCCAGAACAAGGCTTTTCGGGCTTCGTAGATGTAACTTTTCTGTTACTTACAACTCAGTGCAACCAGACATACCAGTTATGATAGAGTGAAAATGTAAATACAAAAAAGGCAAGCACTGAAAATCCTGCGAAGGAAGACAAAATCCTTAGTATAAAATGATTTTTTTTAAAGTACTGGAATATAAAAATGCAGTTATTCATTAACCTTTCTCACCAAATTTTTGTAGCTCCAACTTCAAAAATGATCATCATTAATTTAAAAATCCAAAAAAAGACATTAACTCTGATCCCAAGTACAACCCCACCCCAATAAGATCGTCTCCACTTTTCTGCTTCTCTTTTATTCTCTTTGTGCAAACACAACTTGCAGCTTTCAACTCCCAGAAGATGAAGGGGTCCAGTGTTTGAAACGCCTTTCAAACTTGGTTGGGAAGAGCCATCATGATACCCTCTCCCCCAACCCATTTAAGGGAAGTATGCCGTGCATCAGAATGGACTACCCAGAGATTAAGAAGGATAAGTGAATCTTAAATAGAGTAAATTTGGCATTTATCAAATGTGTCCAGTGGAAATCAAAGACTACAGGGAGTTAAAAAAGGGGTTAACAAGTCCACTTCGAATACAGAATTAGCGCACAACACAACCAAGAGAAGAACTGCAAAAATGAAAAGGCAGGATTTTCTAGGGAGTCAGAAAACCAATTTAAAATTTCTATCATTAATGGAGGCTTCCTGAAGCAGCACAGCAGGTCTTGGGGTGGCTGCGCCTTTGATGGCCTCCAGACCCCCAACACCCCAGTTTATTGCAGAACAGAAAAGCAGCCCAGTGCAGCTGCCATCCCACACAGGCGGAGGTGGTACAAATGCCTGGCCTCTAGCCACATTCCCCTCCAATCCTCTACAGCCGCACGGTGGGTAAGGGGTGGCTGCCAAGCTTGCTAGGGGGGCCTGTGCCAACCCATCTCCCTCCTCCCCCCTCTACTGCACCACAACCGGAAAGGAACAGCTGCTGTATCAGTCAGGTGAAGGGGAGGGCTGCCATCCCTTCCAGGCAAAAGCTGCGTAAGCCCCCACTCCCCTGCTCCCCGTCTCGCCCCATTGCAAGCGGAGGCGACTGTCACCTCTGCTGCGTCTGCGCAACCTGCATCCTTCCCCAGGCAGCGCTTTGGGGAGGAGGCAGCCGCCCACCTTAGCCCGCCTCCTCTCCTTACCACTGCACCCTAAAAAGGGTACGGGTGAAACTTCAAAACAGCAGAAGCTGAGCACACACACACCAGCCGCCCCCTCCCCACTGGCGGCTCTAGAGAGAGGAAGCGGCCACCCCCACCCTGAGGCGCTTGCGCAGATCTAAGGCGCTGCAGCGGCGGCCATCTTGAAGGAGCCGCACAATGGCAGTGACGCAACACAGACCCCCAGGCTGTGCCGACACAGCCTTCCAAGAGCCGGTTCCAGAGAGAAACAATGAAAAAAAAGGTAACCCTCAGGCATCGCCTGGCCTATCAGTCAAAAGATCTGTAAATGCAAGTTCTGCACATCATTCCTGTCTTCTTATGCCGTAGCCTCAAAAGCGAGGGTTCCTAAAGGGTACACCAGGCAAGGATTCCACGCATTTCTGCAGCCCCTGCGGCAGTGTAGGCGTTGCGCAGTTTTAATAAAAAAGCACCATCACCACAGCAGACAAACCAGATGACCACCGCAGGTCACAGGAAAATTAAAGGCTGCTGACTGTGCTACTGCCCCTCCTGAGGCCCCCTCCCCGCCACAGCGATCATTCAGCGTCCCTTAGTCACTCCAGACAGCAACAGGCCCCGCGGCCGCCATGCCCACCGCCTCCATGCCATGCCCACCGCCGCCATGCCTACTGCCACCAAAGCCGCCAATGCCCACCGCCGCCGCCTTCCTCCTACCTCCCACCTCCCAGCCGCTTCCTACAGACCCTTCCCGCGCCGCGATCACCAACACAAACCCCACCACGGTCGCACCGACTCATCCCCCTGGTCCACTGCCACAGCCTCCTCGCCTCGGTCACTGCGACGAATCCCCCCCAGTCGCCCCACGTACCTCGCTCCACCACGCAGTGGCCACTTCAGTACACCCACCTGCGCTCGACACCCCCTAAATACGCATCACTCCACGTACCTTCGCCCCACCACGATCACTCCAGTATACCTACCTCCGCCTCAAATCCCGATGCACCGGTCCCCCCACGTACCCTGGCCCCACGGAACTGCAGTCACTCCGATGTACCCACCTCCGCCCATGTCCCTTGCTGGCTGCGGTGACCCCACACGCTCCCCGTCACCACCGCCCTTCCCACCGCAGGCACCCGCAATAGGACCTGTGGCGACACCACAGCTGGGGGCGGATGGAGGACGCGCCCCAAAGCGAGCGGACAGGGTACCATCGGGGCGAACGGCACAGCCACAAGCCTCTGAACGTTCCGGATCTGGTTCTCCAGAACAAAGGACTTTAGGACCCAAATGCCCAGTTTATTGAGTACTCCAAGTCCTGAAAACTTGGAATATCTGATGAATAAAAGTGGCTGCTCCCCAGGCTGTCTCTTGAGAGAAGACACCGGCGCAGCTGACCTTGCTCGCTCCATCGCGTCACTGACCGCTCCTCAGACCGATGCGTCAGGCATCTCCGGCGGCCGCTCCGCTCTGCGCCAGACTCGCTGCAGCAGCGTCAGGCTTCGCACACATCCCCGCCTGAGCATGCGCACCAGCCCGCCTCTGCCGCCGCGCAGGCGCGCTTGTTTGCCGCAGTGCAGGGGTCCCAGTGCCCTCCCTGACCGCAATGACCTGGGGGATAGGGGCTACTGGACCCCTAGGGCCCCACATCACTGTTGCATTGAGAGGGGGCCTCTAGAAGCCATAAGCAACCTGGGATCAATGGACATGCCTATTTTTTTAAATGTGTAAAATACTAAAGAAATAATTCTTGGTTCTACAATAAATGTTTGCACACACCACTGGCCAAACAATCCTAATTTACACTCATCCTCAGGTCTTGCTGTGTGCGGTACAGAAAAGCTGGTTTGGAAAAGTTAAATGCGCCATAACCACAATCAATGAAAATATGCCAGACTTGAAATCCTTCCAGAAGAAAATCTCCCTAACTCTAAAAACACGCTACATTGTTCAAATTTGGTGGGATCGTTCTTCCTTTTTTCTACTTTCTACATTTTGAGGGGGTAAATTGTGAAAAATATCTTCCCCAAAATCACAATATAATTAAACTGTCCTATACAGAACGGATAGATCATTCAATTCAAAAACACTGGCTATTCAATTCTTGTAAAACAAAAATACGAACTTAGACCCCCCACCTAAGATCTAAGTAAGAGAGCCTTTCTTTGCCTATTAGACTTGGATACATTAAAATCTTTGCCAATAATCAATGATAGCTGGAGTGGGGAGAAACCGACACTTTTATATACTACTAATGGACAAGGAAACATTATTTTTGACCTAATAATATTCTATCTGCAGAAATAACGGAAGCATCCGTAACTCCAAAATTTAGATACTGATGTAGCTTGGGAAAAGACACTGCTGGGAATAAGAAGGAAATAATCCTGAAACTGTATCTGCATAGTTTTTATACACATTTGCCCTTTCTCAATTGCCCATTATCAAAGAAGGGAGGGTGATAGGAGTGGAGGTTGACTAAATGGTTAAATCCCCTCTCAAGCCCTGTAAGCTACTGCTCAGTTCCCAGTGATCCTACATTAAAACAGGTGCACAGAGGTTTATCAATGCTGACTTTTATCATAACAAAATCTCAGAAACTGTGTAATGTTCCTCACAGAGAACAGATAGGCTAAGTAAATAAACGTATATATAAACAATAACATGCAATATCGCTGATGGAAAAAATGATCTATTAGGCTGAACCATATAAAATTGTCAATATTCAATTTTGTTGACCTACAAAAACATTGCAATTTCTAATAGTTCATTGATACATATTCACATAAAATAACATGGGAAGTTGACTCTGATCACAGGAGTGAATCGAAAAATAAAATGTAGGCTGGGCACAGTGGCTCACACCTGTAATCCCAGCACTTCAGGAGGCCAAGGTGGGCAGATCACGAGGTCAGATCGAGACCATCCTGGCCAACATGGTGAAACCCCATCTCTACAAAAAAACCAGAAAAATTAGCTGGGCGTGATGGTGCGTGCCTGTTGTCCTAGCTACTCGGGAGGCTGAGGCAGGAGAACTGCTTGAACCCAGGAGGCAGAGGTTGCAGTGAGCTGAGATCGCACCACTGCAGTTCAGCCTGGTGACAGAGCAAGACTCTGTCTCAAAAAAAATAAGTAAAATAAAGGCATACTGTATGTTTATTCGTACACTGAAAAAAGTATGAAAGAACACATACCATTATAGTCCAGTGACAAAAACCATGCCTTTGGACTCAGGCTCTTTTGATTCAAATTCCAGCTTTGACTCTCCACAACAATGTTACTTTGAGCAAGTTACTTAACCCTCTGTGTATTAAATTCCTAATCTGTAACAAAAGAAGGGATTCTATTTACTTTATACAATGGCTTAACAATTAAATGAGCTAAAATACTATTTAGAACAGGTCCTAGTAAAAGCTGGGTAAAAATGTTGGCTCTTAGAACGTCACCAAATGTTACAGTACCACTTCTTCTAGGAGTAGAAATTGGGTATTCATTTTTTATTCTCATTGTTTTAACTAATGTCTGTATCTTATATTTCCTCTTTTTTTTTCCTAATATCCTTTTTCCATTGTAGACACCAAACTTACATGCCACAAACATTATAGTCATGTTTCCTCAGGTTTCTCTTGGCTGTCACAAGTTGAGATTGTTTTGTATTTTTAATTTTTACAGTGTTTCGTACTTTTTGCAATGATTATGAATTACTTTTACAATTAAAATATAAGTATTATTAAAAAGAAATAAACTACATTCAATTCTCAACTTGCACTTATCTAGTTTCTTGGACTTATCTTCCATTGTTTCTGGTATGTTCTCTTTTCAAACTCTGACTGCCTTTCCTCATAATCTCCTGTATGTTCTACTGCATTAGGAAATTCGCTTTGGAGTCTGAGAAGTCATAATGTGTGTCCTGGGCTTTACAGAAAATACAAAGAGAACTGCCATTAGGCTCACTCATATTTTATACTAGTTAATAATAGGTCTGATTCAGCATATTCTACAACTGGGGAGTGAAGATACAGAGAAGGAGACATTGCCGCTAAACTCCACTATGATATGCTAGTAGACCCTGATAGGTGTCCCAAAAATTCAATTTTCCCAAAGTCTACATTTATCCCCAAGCCAAACACTTAAGGTTATGTACTTAAAGCACACTAAACTTGCAATAAAACGGTTCTGTACAGAATAGACAAAGGAGACTAGAAAAACTAATCAGAACCCTTGCATCATACCATGTACAAAAATTAACTCAAAATACATCAATAAACTATAAGTCACTTGTTATAGAACATATATATACATGTTATATATGTATATATACACATATATACCTATGTATAAATGTGATATATAACATTTGTGTATGTGTATATTTTACATATATATTCCATGTATACATATATACATGTATAAATATATGTGTGTATATATAAAAATCTGCGTAACCTTGAATTAGGCAACAGTTTCTTAGATATGACACCTAAAACAAAAGCAATCAAAAATAATAAATAAACTGAACTTCATCACAGTTACATAAAAGTTTTTGCTTCAAGGGACATTAAGAAAGTGAAAAGACAGCCAAGAAAATGGGAGAAAATATTTGCAAATCATAAAGCTACTAGGAGTGTAGTATTCAGAATGTGTAAAGAAGTGTTACTACTTGGCTGGGCGTAGTGGCTCATAAGTGTAATCCCAGCACTTTGGGAGACCGAGGCAGGCGGATCATTTGAGGCCAGCAGTTCGAGACTATTCTGGCCAACATGGTGAAACCCCGTCTTAGAAATATGAAAATTAACCGGGCATGGTGGCACATGTCTGTAGTCCCAGCTACTTGGGAGGCTGAGGCCAGGAGAATCCCTTTAACCCAGGAGGCGGAGATTCCAGTGAACCCAGATCATGCCACTGCACTCTTGCCTGGGTAATAAGAGTGACACTCTGTCTCAAAAAAAAAAAAAAAAAAGTGTTACTATTCAACAACAAAAGGACAAAAACATTTTTTTTAAAATGGGCAAAGGATTAAAATGGTTCTCAAATACCAACGGCCAATAAGCACATGAAAAGATACAATCATTAAGTCATTAGAGAAATACAAATGAAAACCACAATGAGATGCCACTTGGGGCTATAATTAAAAAGACAATGACAAGTGTTGTGGAGGAGGTGGAGAAATTGGAACCCTCTAACACTGCTGATTGGGATGTAAAACAGCACAGCCGCAGTGGAAGAGTTTGGCAATGCTTACAAATGTTAACCCTGAAGTTACCATGTGACCTACAATTCTACTCCCAAGCAGATCAGAACGAAATGAAAACGCCAGGCGCGGTGGCTCACGCCTGTAATACAGCACTTTGGGAGGCCGAGAAGGGTGGATCACCTGAGATCAGGAGTTTGTGATCAGCCTGACCAACATGGTAAAACCCCATCTCTACTAAAAAATACAAACATTAGCCAGGCATGGTGGCGGGCGCCTGTAGTCCCAGCTGCCTGGGAGGCTGAGGCAGAAGCCTCCCTTGAGCCTGGGAGCTGGAGGCTGCGGTGAGGGAGATGGCGCCATTGCACTCCAGCCTGGGCGACAGAGCAGGACTCCGTCTCAGAGAAAAAAAAAAATGAAATGAAAACAGAGGGGCTGGGCACAGGGGCTCAAGCCTATAATCCCAACCCTTTGGGAGGCCGAGGCAGGCAGATCGCTTGAATCCAGGAGTTCGAGACCAGCCTGGGCAGCATAGCAAGACCTGTCTCTACAGAAAAAAAACAAAAAACAAAAACAAAAAACAGCCAAATGTGGTGTTGCAACACCTCTGGTCCCAGCTACTCAGGAGGCTGAGGTAGGAGAATCACTTGAGCCTGAGAGGTGGAGACTGCAGTAAGCTGTGGTCGCACCACTGCACTCCAGTCTGGGGAACAGAGCCAAACCTGTCTTTAAAAAAAAAAAAAAAAAGAAATGAAAACATAAATTAATGCGAAAACATGTCTATGCATTTTCATAGCAGCCTTATTTATAATACTTAAAAACTGGGGGTCGGGCGCAGCAGCTCACGCCTGTAATCCCAGCACTTTAGGAGGCTGAGGCTGGCAGATCACGAGGTCAGGAGTTCAAGACCAGCCTGGCCAATATAGTGAAACCCCATCTCTACTAAAAATACAAAAATTAGCCGGGTGTGGGGGCACACACCTGTAGTTCCAGCTACTCGGGAGGCTGTGGCGGGAGAATCACTTGAACCCAGGAGGCGGAGGTTGCAGTGAGCCAAACCATGCCATTGCACTCCAGCCTGGGTCAGAGTGAGACTCCGCCTCAAAAAAAAAAAAAAAAAAAAAAGTTAAAAACTAGAAACAACTCAAATGCTCTTCAACTGATGAATGAATAAACAAAATCTGAGGTCAGCTGCGGTGGCTCACGCCTGCTATCCCAACACTTTTAGAAGCCAAGGTGAGAGGATTGCTTGAACTCAGGAGTCTGAGATCTCCCTGACAGCAAGACTCCATCTCTACTAAAAATTTTTTTAAAAATTAGTTAGGCATAGTGGTGCGTGCCTCTAGTCCCAGCTACCCAAACTGAGGTGGGAGGATTGCTTGAGCCAGGGAGGTCGAGGCTGCAGTAAACTATGATTACACCATTGCACTTTAGCCTGGGCAACAGAGTGAGACCCTTTCTCCCAAAAAAAAAGAAAAGAAAAGAAAAGAAAAAAGAAAACAACTATGGCATGGTACTATGGAATATTATACTGCTATAAAAAGGAATGGCGTGTTGATTCATGAAAAAACATGGATGAACCCTGACAACATTATGCTGAGTGAAAGCAGCTAGACAGAAAAGGCTACATATTTTTTTTTGTTTTTTGTTTGTTTGTTTAACAGTCTCACTCTGTCACCCAGGCTGGAGTGCACTGGCACAATCATGGCTTACTGCAGCCTCGACCTCCTGGGCTCAAGTAATTCTCCCACCTCAGCTTCCTTAGTAGCTGGGACTACAGGCATGTGCCACCATGCCGGCTAATTTTTTTATTTTTTGTAGAGACCTGGTCTAACTATGTTGCCCAGAGAGGTCTCCAACTCCTACACTAAAAAAATCGTCCCACTTTGGCCTCCCAAAGTACTGGGATTGCAGGCATGAGCCAACATGTCAGGCATTATTATGGTTCCTTTTATATGGTATGTTAAGAATTGACAAATCCAGAGTGAGTGTGGTGGCTCACGTCTGTAATCCCAGCACTTTGGGAGGCCAAGGCAGGTGGATCACCTGAGGTCAGGAGTTCAAGACCAGTCTGGCCAACATGGCAAAACCTTGTCTCTACTAAAAATACAAAAATTAGCCGGGTGTGGTGGCACATGCCTGTAATCCCAGCTACTCAGGAGGCTGAGGCAGGAGAATCACTTGAACCCAGGAGGTAGGGGTTGCAGTGAGCCGAGACTGCGCCAATGCACTCCAGCCTGGGTAAGAGAGCAAGACTCTGTCTCAAAAAAAAAGAATAGGCAAATCCATATAGACAGAAACCAGATTAGTGATTTTCAGGGGATGGGAGAGGAGTGAAAGGAGAGTAATTGCTGTTGGTTATGAGGTTTCTTTCCGGATGATCAAAATATTCTGGAATTTCTGGAATTAGATAATAGTTTATCTAATTTTCCAACCATAGGATGGTTGGGAAACATTGTGAGTATACTCAAAAGCACTAAATTATATATTTTAAAGGGGTAAATGTTATAGTATGTGAATTATAAATCAGTTTTTAAAAACCCTAATTCAAGGACATTCTACAAACATTTGACCAGTAATCCCCAAAACTGTCAAGGTCATCAAAATAAAGTGAGAAAATGTCACAACCAAGAACAACCTTGAGACGCAAGAGTACTAGCTGTACTGTGATTTCCTGGATGAGATCCTGGAACAGAAAAAGGGTATTTTAGAAAAACTGAAGACATCTGGATAAAGTATGTTATAAAAGTTAATTAAAATGTACCAATATTGGTACATCAATGACACAAGTGTAACATGTTAATAGGGGAAACATATGAGACACATGGGAACTCTCTACTATCTTTGAAATAATTTTGTAAATATAAACTGTTCTGAGGCTGGGTGCGGTGACTCACACCTGTAATCCCAGCACTTTGGGAGGCTGAGGCGGGCAGATCACAAGGTCAGGAGATCGAGACCATCCTGGCCAACACAGTGAAACCCCGTCTATACTAAAAATACAAAAATTAGCCAGGCGTGGTGGCGTGCGTCTGTAGTCCCAGCTACTCAGGAGGCTGAGGCAGGAGAATCATTTGAACCTGGGAGGTGGAGGTTGCAGTGAGCCAAGATCACGCCACTGCACTGTCCAGCCTGAGCAACAGAGCAAGACTCCATCTCAAAACATAAATAAAATAAAATAAAATAAAATAAGATTTGTATTTTCAGTTTTCGATTACATTGTGAAACACTGATGCAACATTAAGAAATTCTAGTAGAAAAGTGAGTGGTAGATTGAGACCATTTTCCCCCCTAACTTATTGAGAAGTAGAGGTCTTTTGACTGTTATAAATTACTTTCTTTTTCCTTTGTTTGAGACAAGTATAAGTCAAGTCCAGCCAGGCATGGAAATAA
This sequence comes from Theropithecus gelada, assembly GCF_003255815.1. Lineage (NCBI taxonomy): Eukaryota > Metazoa > Chordata > Mammalia > Primates > Cercopithecidae > Theropithecus > Theropithecus gelada. The sequence continues at coordinate 3,718,747 of NC_037674.1, forward strand.
GATGTGCTGCTACTTGGATAAAATACTTCTGGATGGGGTGGAAGGATATTTTAAAACAAATACAACTGTATGACACGACAAAATATAAAATCAGGTTTTTTTTGTTTTGTTTTGTTTTCTTTTCTTTTTGAGACAGAGTCTCACTCTGTCACCCAGGCTGGAATACAATGGTGTGATCTCAGCTCACTGCAACCTCTGCCTCCCGGGTTCAGGTGATTCTCCTCTCAGCCTCCCAAGCAGCTGGGACTACAGGTGCATGTCACCACGCCCAGCTAATTTTTGTATTTGTAGTAGAGACAGGGACTCACCATATTGGCCAGGCTGGTCTCGAATTCCTGACCTCATGATCCACCCGCCTCGGCCTCCCAAAGTGCTGGGATTACAGGCATAAGCCACTGCACTCGGCCTCAGGTTATGTTTTAAATACAAAATAATGTGAAGTTTTCTTTGCATAATTGCCACATCATCCCCAGTCCATCTTCCCTGCCATGAGGAGTACTTTTGTGGCAGGGTCTTTTAAATATAATATTTGTCTTTTAAAAAAGCACTTCTACGAATTGTAATCTGAGATAATTATACACACTAAAATATTTTTGAAAGCTGCATTTGATATATTAGAACTAAAACAAATATAAAAGGCATATGCATTATAAAATAATTTGAAGTAAATAACCTTAAAATTTATGGAACATATACAATATTGGAAATGATACTTTAGAGGGACTAACATCCTTCTTATAACAAAATTAAAAATTCAGAAGCAGAAATTCAATGTAATAAAACTAGAAAGACTAGATGGTTTGAAATCTGCACTCTATGTGAGCAGCTCTCTTTATTTTTCATTTATTTATTGTACAAACCCATATCCTTACTATGCAGCAGTTACTCTTCTAAGTATGTTAACATTAGTTCATTTAAAAATCATGTTCTGGATTCAGGACTACTATAAAAAGATTAAAAAGAAATAAAAAACAAAAAATAAAAACCATGTGATGGCCACTGTAGGCTCATGCCTATAATCCCAATACTTTGGGAGGCTGAGCAGGGGGATCACCTGAGCCTTGGTGTTACAGATCAGCCTGCATAACATAGGGAGACCCCACCTCTATTAACAATACAAAAATTAGCCGGGCATGATAGCATGTGCCTGTAGCTCCAGCCACTCAGGAAGTTGGGACAGGAGAATTGCTTGAACCCAGGAGGTCAAGGCTACAGTGAGCCATGATTACATCACTGCACACCAGTCTGGGTGACAGAGTGAGATTCCAAGACTTTGTCTCAAAAAAAAAAAACAAAACAAAAAACCGTGTGACTTACTATTTCATTTCCATCTTTTCTTTTTATTTTTATTTTTAGAGACAGGGTCTCGCTATGTTACCCAGGCTAGAGTGCAGTGGCACAATCATGGCTCACTGCAGCCTCGACCTCCTAGGCTGAAGCTATCCTCCCACCTCAGCCTCCCAAGTACCTGGGATGACAGGCCTGAGGAATCATGCCTGGCCCTATTTCCATCCCTTTTACAGATTAGGAAACTGATGCCCAGAAAACGGAAGAACTATACTCAAAGTCACACAGCTCTCAAGCATTTGAGCCCAGATTCAAGCCAAGCATTCTGGTTTCAGTACTGCCAGCTCTCAACCCCAACTCTATGCTGCTCCTCTTCATTATAATTTTATTCCATAAAAAGTTTACATAAATGCAAATACAAAAACCTAAAGCCAAGGCAGAAAGATGGGTAAAAACACAAAACAGAACACACGTACATTAAGCACTGGAGCCCAGGAACTAACCCAACATGCCTTTCTGCTCAAAGCACCAAGTAACAGGGGCAGCTGACATTTTCCAGACTTTTGCCTACAGGCACCATCTGTCCCACAGGAAAGCAGGCGAGGGACAGCCTTGATAAGGAGAGAGAAATCTTTGCTGAATTTCTCCTCTCCCGCCTCAATCTAGGGAGCAGCTGGAAAAAGACTAGACTAATAGCAACCTTCTTAGAAAATCCCAAGATAGGCTCAGGAAGAGAATGAGCAAGAAAAGAAAGTACCTACTCGAGAATGCACCAACTGGAACACAAGCAACAAAATAAAAAGCTCTTCACCCATGGCCTTTGCACATATTGTTACCACATCCAGGTTTTAGAAAAGAGAGCCCTTGACGGTCAGCAAACTATGCCAAATCCTGCCTGCTGCCTGCATATTTTTTTTAAAGAGATGGGGCCTCTCTACGTTGCACAGGCTGGAGTGCAGTGACACAATCACAGGCTTAATTATAGCACGATATAACCTTGCAGTCCTGGGCTCAAGTGATCCTCCTGCCTCAGCCTCTCAAGTAGCTGGGATTACAGGCATACTGATATGCACAGGTACCTACCATTGCAACCGGCTGCGGTACTTTTTTTTTTTTTTTTAAACATGGTGGGTAGGGGGAAGGCGGAAAGGATCCAAGTAAAAGTTTATTTTGTGATGTAAACATTATATGAAGTTCAAATTTTAGTATCTATAAATAAAGTGTTATTGGAACACAGCCATGGCCATTTGTTTATGTATTGTCTATGACTACAACCACACAGTTGAGTAGTTGTAACATAAACCATATGACCCACAAAGCTAAAAGTATTTGTTATCTGACTGTGATAGTGATCTTATGTTTCAATGGGGCTAGGCCATGGTACCCAGGTATTTGGTCAAACATCAACCTGGATGGTGCCATGATGGCATGTTTTGAGATGGGATTAATGTTTAAATCAGTAGACTCTGAGTAAAGCAGATTCCTTCTTTAATATGGGTGGACCTCATCCATTCAATTGAAACCCATAAGAGAAAACAAACCAAAGAAAAAGAAGATGAAATTGTCTCCAGACTGCCCTTGGTCTCGGGCTACAACATCAACTCTTCCCTGAATCCATAGCCTGCTCTGAAGATTTTGGACTAGCCAGCCTCCATAACCACATGATGAATTCTGAGAAAGAGAGACAGAGACTGAGACTATATACATCCTATTAGTTCACTTTGTTTTTCTGGAGAACCCTAACACACACAGATTTTGTTACCAAGAATACTTCTTTAGGAAACAGATCTTAAGAATAAATTTTCTGAGTTAGTTCTGGGGTTGGTTTCTGAAATTGGTACTCTAAATTAACTAGATTTAAAGGCATTAATTACAAGTAATCAGAAGAACACTAGCTAATTGCTTTTTGTATTTTTAGTACAGATGGGATTTCACCATGTTGGCCAGGCCAGTCTCGAACTCCTGACCTGAGGTTATCCGCCCGCCTTGGCCTTCCAAAGTGCTGGGATCACAGGCATGAGCCACCACTCCCGGCCCAGATACTTTAAATTAAATAAATATAAAAGGCAAGGTTCTGGATTAACGTGTATGATACCTTCAAACATTTTGTCAAACTAACAAGTATAATGAGACTGTCTAGTTGCTCCTAATTTCACTGAACAAAGTAGGGGGAAAATTAGCTCAGGGATTCAAATACCCAGTTCATGTGCTACATTCATGACCTGAAAAGCTGTAGTTTTGAGTGGATCCCAAAACAAGAAAAGCTTCTGCAACAGGTTCAGGCTGCAACGTAAATTTCTCTGTCTCTATGGTCACATGATTCTGCAAGAACCAATGATGCGGCCAGGTGTGGTGGCTCACGCCTATAATCCCAGCACTCTGGGAGGCTGAGGCAGGTAGATGACTTGAGGTCAGGAGTTCAAGACCAGTCTAGTCAATGTGGTAAAATCCTGTCTCTACTAAAAATACAAAAATTAGCTGAGCATGGTGGCACACCCCTGTAATCCCAGCTACTCAGGAGGCTGAGGCATGAGAATTGCTTGAACCTGGGAGACAGAGGCTGCAGTGAGCCAGGATCATGCCACTGCACTACAGCCTGGGAAACAGAGTAAGACCCTGTCTCGCCGGGCGCGGTGGCTCACGCCTGTAATCCCAGCACTTTGGGAGGCCGAGGCGGGCGGATCACAAGGTCAGGAGATCAAGACCATGGTGAAACCCCGTCTCTACTAAAAATAGAAAAAATTAGCCGGGCGCAGTGGCGGGCGCCTGTAGTCCCAGCTACTCGGGAGGCTGAGGCAGGAGAATGGCGTGAACCCGGGAGGCGGAGCTTGCAGTGAGCCGAGATTGCGCCACTGCACTCCAGCCTGGGCGACAGAGCAAGACTCCGTCTCAAAAAAAAAAAAAAAAAAGACCCTGTCTCAAAAAAAAAAAAAACGCAATAATGCTTGAAGTGTCAGTAGCAGACAGTAATGTTTTTAGGAGCTCTTTGCAGGCCCTCATTGGTAAGTTGCAGCATAGGCCTTTAGGATATTGGCGCAAAGCCCTGGCATCCTCTGTAATTAACTACTCTCCTTTTGAGAAACAGCTGTTGGCCTGCTACTGGGCATTAATGGAGACTAAAAGCTTAACCACAGGACACCAAGTTACCACGTAACCTGAGCTGCCCTTCATGAACTGGGTGTTATCTTACCCGCCCAGCTGTAAAGTTAAGCCCACACAGCCAGAACATGATCTGAAGACATAATTAAGTTACACGAAGAAGTGGCTCAAATGTCCATGGCCCCCACTCCTGCTACACTGCTTTCTCTATCCCAGCTGCCCCTGTGGCTCATGGGGCGTTCCCTTCAATCAGATAATGGAAAAAGAGAAGACTCAGGCCTGGTTTACAGATGGTTCTACGTAATATGCACATATCACCCAGAAGTGGACAACTGCTGCACTACAGAGCCTTTCTGAAGCCCTCCCTGAAGAACAGCAGCGAAGACAAATCCTCCCAGTGGGTAGAGCTGGGGACAGTGTTCCTGGTTGTTTATTTTGTTTGGAAGGACATATGGCCAGACACACAATTATATACCAATTTATAGGCTGTGGCCAATGGTTTGGCTGGTCAGGAATGTAGAAGGAGCATGATTGGAAAATTGGTGACAAGGAAGCCTTGGGAAGAGATAGATGGACCTATAGATAGACCTCTCTAAATCAACCGGGAAAAAAAAAAAAAAAAGGTAAAGACATTTGTGGCCATGTGAATGGCCACTCAGCAGAGGAGGATTGTATGACCAAGTGGACAGGATGACCTGTTTCATACATACAGTCAGGCTCATTTTTCTGTCATTGCCCAATGGGATTATGAACAAAGTGGCCACGATGGCAGGGATGAAGGTTACGCATGGGTTTGGCCACATGAACTCCCATTCACCAAGGCCAACCTAGCTATGGCCACCACTGAGTGCCCAATCTACCCTCAGCAGAGACCAACGCTGAGTCTCCACTATGGTACCATTCCCCACGGTGATCAGCTAGCTACCTGGTGGCAGGCTGATTACATCGAATCCCCTCCATTATGGAAGGGTCAGTGTTTTGTCTTTAATAGAACAGACCCTTACTCTGGATACAGATTTGCTTACGCTGCATGCAATGCTTCTGTCAAAAGCTCCCTCTGTAAAATCACAAAATGCCTTATGCACTGTCATAGTATTCCAGACAACATTGCTTCCGACCAAGGAACTCACTTCATAGCAAAGGAAATGCAGCAATGGGCCCATGCTCATGGAATTCGGTGGTCTTACCATGTTCTCCACCATCCTAAGGCAGATGATTTCACAGAATGGTGGAAAGGCCTTTTGAAGATTCAGTTACAGTACGAGCTATTTGGTAATACCTTACAGGACTGGGGTAAGGCTTTTCAGGAGGCTGTATACTGTCTGGGTCAGTATCCAATATATTGCTGTTTCTCCCATAGTCAGGATTGACAAGGCTAGAAACCAAAAGATAGAAATGGGAGTGGCAGCCCTCCACAATTATCCCTAGTTGACCATCTAGCAAAATTTGTGTTTCCTATCGCCATGACTTCATACTCTTCTGGTCTGGCAGTCTTAGTTCCAACAGCAGGAATACTTCCATCAGTAGAAACAGCAGTGATTGGACTGAACTAGAAGTTAAGACTGCCATCTAGGCTGGGCACAGTGGTTCACACCTGTAATCCCAGCACTTCAGGAGGCCGAGGCAGGTGGATCATGAGGTCAGGAGTTCAAGACTGGCCTGGACAAGATGGTGAAACCCCGTCTCTACTAAAAATACAAAAATTAACCAGGCACGGCGACAGGCACCTGTAATCCCAACTACTGGGGAGGCTAAGGCAGAAGAATTGCTTGAACCCCGGGGCAGCAGAGGATGCAGTGAGCCGAGATTGCGCCACTGCACTCCAGCCTGGGTGACAGAGTGAGATTCTGTCTCAGAAAAAAAAAAAAAAAAAAAAAGACTGTTATCTAATCTAACTCTTTTAGGCTTCTCATGCCTTTGAATCAGCAAAGAAGGGAACTCTGTTGTGCTGGCTAGTGCTACTCATCCTGATTACCAAGGGGAAACCGGACTTCTGCTTCATAAGGGAAGTAAGGAAGAATATATGTGAAGTACAAGGGATCCCTTAGGGTATTTTTTAATTTTTTTTTTGAGATGGAGTCTTGCTCTGTTGCCCAGGCTGGAGTGCAGTGGCGTGACCTCAGCTCAGTGCAATCTCTGCCTCCGGGGTTCAAGCAATTCTCCTGCCTCAGCCTCCCGAGTAGCTGGGATTACAGGCGTGAGCCACCACACCCAGCTAATTTTTGTATTTTTAGTAGAGACAGGTTTCACCATGTTGGTCAGGCTGGTCTCGAACTCCTGACCTCATGATCTGCCCAGCTCGGCCTCCCAACGTGCTGGGATTACAGGCATGAGTCACCACGCCCGGCGTCCCTTAGGGTATTTTAGGATTAACCAAGCTCTGTGACTAAAGCCCATGGAAAACGCTAACAACCAAATTCAGGCAGGACTATGACTGGCCTAGACCCTTCAAAAATTGAAGGTTTGGGTCACCCCACCAGGTAAATAATCACAACCAGCTGCAGTACTTGCTGAGGACAATGGGAATACATGATGAATAGTAGACAGAGGTAATTACAAATATGAGCTGTGACCACCTGACCAGTTACAGAAATCAGAACTGTAATCGTCTTGAGTATTTCATCTTTTATGAATAGGTTTGTGCATGTGCATGTGTGTATATAAAATGTCATTGCTAGGCCGGGTGCAGTGGCTCACGCCTGTAATCCTAGCACTTTGGGAGGCTGAGGCAGGCAAACTGCCTGAGGTCAGGAGTTCAAGACTAGCCTGGCCAACATGGTGAAACTCCATCGCTACTAAAAATAGGAAAAAATTAGCTGGGCGTGGTGGCGTAAGCCTGTAATCCCAGCTACTCGGGAGGCTGAGGGAGGGTAATTGCTTGAACCGGAAAGGTGGAGGTTTCAGTGAGCTGAGATCGTACCACTGCACTCCAGCCTGGGCGACAGAACGAGACTCTGTCTTAAAATAAAAAAAAATTTTTTTAAGTTTTCTTTCCTCTCTTATCCCCTTACCACATAACATATAAGATATATTGACTTTATGTTATAGTATTTCAGTGTTATTAACTTCATGTTATAGTTTTTATGTTACAGGATAAAAAGGAAAAAAGTGACTATCAACCACAGACTTTGTATCCTCTTCTGTTTGCACTAAAACGTTGGCGTGTTTTTTAGTTGTATACAAGGTGGTGTATCATGTTAGGCAGGAGTATGATCTTGTTAATATCTTTATTTGCAGAGTAAGTAAGGTTCCAGGAGATGCTTATGGCATCCGTGTTGATAATAGGTAAACTTGTGATGTTTAATATATATATATATATTTTTTTTTTTTTTTTTTTGAGAAGAAGTCTCACTCTGTCACCCAGGCTTGCGTGCAGTGGCATAATCTTGGCTCACTGCAAACTCCACCTCCCGGGTTCAAGTGATTCTCCTACCTCAGCCTCCCAAGTAGCTAGGATTACAGGTGCTCGCCATCACACCTGGCTAATTTTCGTATTTTTAGTACAGATGGGGTTTCACCATGTTGGTCAGGCTGTTCTCGAACTCCTGACCTTGTGATCCACCCACCTTGGCCTCCCAAAGTGCTGGGATTACAGGCGTGAGCCACTGTGCCCAGCCCCTGATGTTTAATTTTCTTTTTTTTAAATTTAATTTTATTTTCTAATTATTTTTTTTTTTTTGAAAAAAAAATTTTCTTTTTGAGGCGGAGTCTCACTCTATCACCCAGGCTGGAGTGCAGTGGTACCATCTCGGCTCACTGCAAGCTCTGCCTCCCGGGTTCACACCATTCTCCTGCCTCAGCCTCCTGAGTAGCTGGGACTACAGGCGCCCGCCACCACGCCCGGCTAATTTTTTTGTATTTTTCTTTTTTAGTAGAGATAGGGTTTCACCGTGTTAGCCAGGATGGTCTCAATCTGCTGACCTCATAACCCGCTCGCCTCAGCCTCCCAAAGCGCTGGGATTACAGGCGTGAGCCACCGCGCCCAGCCGATGTTTAATTTTCTGTGTCTACCTGGTTGGTCCCAGATACATTGCTAAATACCACCCTGAATATTGCCGTGAAGGTACTTTTTGGATGGCATTAACATTTATGTCAGTAAACTCTGAGTAAAGCAGAATGCCCTCCAAGATGTGGGTGAACCTCAACCAATCAGTTGAAAGCCTTAAGAGAAAACAGATTAAGGCCGGGCACGGCGGCTCATGCCTGTAATCCCAGCACTTTGGGAGGCCAAAGCAGATGGATCACCTGAGGTCAGGAGTTCAAGACCAGCCTGGCCAACATGGTAAAACCCTGTATCTACTAAAAATACAAAAATTAGCCAGGCATGGTGGTGTGCACCTGTGGTCTCAGCTACTCAGGAGGTTGAGGTAGGAGAGTCGCTTGAACCTGGGAGGCAAAGGTTGCAATGAGCCAAGATCGTGCCACCGCACTCCAGCCTGGGCTGCGAGACTCTGTGTCAAAAAAAACAAACAAAAAACACAAACAAAAAGAAAATAAAACAGATGAAGATCTCTTGAGGAAGAGAGGAAGAGAGGGAATTCTGCCTTCAGATTAGTTTCAGACTTAACACTTAACACCGCAACTCTTCCCTGGGTTTCCAGACTACCAGCCTACTCTGCAGATTTTTGGCTTGCAAGACTGTACCATCATGTAAGCCAATTTCTTAAAATAAATTTAAAATACATCTCACCCTCTTTTTCACTCACACACACAAACACACACACACACACAGCTCCTTTAGAGGAGAATTTGCTGACACCTGCCTTAGACACTTCGCCTACAGCAGCAAAGTTGTCAGAACTCCTGGTCAGAATAGGATGATTAACCATCTTCCTCACTGCACATAGTCCTACAAGTCACATTTGAAATGCTGATTCTGAAATGTAAAGACCAAAAATATTTTTTAAAAAGAATGCAAAACATAGCAACTGGAATAGAATAGAGAGCCCAGAAATAAGCTCTTCCATATGGTCAAATGATTTTCAACAAGTGTACCAAGACCTTCAATGGGGAAAGGACAGCCTTTTCAACACGTGGTACTGGGAAAACTGGATATCCACATGCAAAAGAATGAAGTTGGACCCTTTCCTTACATCATATACAAAAATGAACTTGAAATGGATCAGAGACCTAAATATAAGACCTAAAGCTATAAAAGTGTTAGAAAAAAAGCTTCACAACTTCGGATTTGGCAATGATTTCTTGACTATGACACCAAAAGCTAAGGAAACACAAAAATAGATAAACTGGAGTATATCAAAATCAAAACCTTCTGTGCATCAAAGGACACAATCAACAGAGTGAAAAGGCAACACACAGAATGGGAGAAAATATTTGCAAATCACATATTTGATAAGATGTTAATAGTACACATAGATATAAGACTCCTCAGCCAGGCACGGTGGCTCATGCCTGTAAGCCTAGCATTTTGGGAGGCCAAGGTGGGTGAATCACAGGAGGCCAACCGTTTGAGATCAGCCTGGACAACAAGGTGAAATCACGTCTCTACTAAAAATACAAAAATTAGCTGGGCGTGGTAGTGCACGTCTGTAATCCCAGCTACTTGTGAGGCTGAAGCAAGAGAATCGCTTGAACCCGAAAGGTGGAGGTTGCAGTGAGCCAAGATCACGCCTGGGCGACACAGCCAGACTCTATCAAAAAAAAAAAAAGAATTCTATAATCAACATTAAAAAAAAAAAACAAAAAAACACATGATTTTAAAATGGGCCAAGCCACATGCAGCGGCTCACGCCTGTAATCCCAGCACTTTGGAAGGCCAAGGTGGGTGGATCATTTGAGGTCAGGAGTTCAAGACCAGCCTGGTCAACACGGTGAAACCCCGTCTCTACTAAAGATACAAAAATTGGCCAGGCATGGTGGTGCACATCTGTAATCCTAGCTACTCATGAGGTTGAGGCAGGAGAATTGCTTGATCCCAGGAGACAGAGGTTGCAGTGAGCCGAGACTAGGCCATTGCATTCCAGCCTGGGCAACAGAAAGAGACTCCATCTCAATACGTACATACATACATACATACATACATACATACAAACAAATGGGCAAATGTCTTAATGAGAATTCTCCAAAGACATACAAATGGCCAAGAAGCACATGAAAAGATGCTCGGCATCACTAATCGTCAGGGAAATCAAAATCAAAATCACAGTGAGATACCACTTCACACCCATTTGGATGGCTACTATAAAACAAAGAAGAAACAGAACATAAGTGATGTTGAAGACCAGATGAATTGACAACCTTGTAGAATGTTGGTAGGAATGGAAGATTTTGCAGGCACTATGCAAAACACTATGTGGTTTCCTCAAAAAATGCAAAAGAAGAATTACCATGTGTTCTGGGTTTTCTTAGCTTCTGTGTTTGTCTATTTGGGATCCATTCATCACCGAGCCAATTATATTAACTATATCTTATTTTCTGTATTTTTGTTGCTCTGGCTTTTGAGGGCCTTGCAAATCATGGGAGAGAATGCCCCTCCCAAAGCTACCTAATTCCCAAATACAATGATTTGTCTATAAGCATGTCTTTCATATGCCAAACGACCAATCCCAGTCTGTAGCCCAGCCAACTCCTTAGCTAACTCTCGCTGGCCACTATTTCCCATACTCTACATACCCAGGGCACAAACCAAGCCACTAGAGACCATCCCTATAGCCCAAAGCCAACCAAAATTATTTAAACTAATTATTTAATCCTATGCTCAAACTTGCCCTGTTTCCCTTGGAGTTCCCAGTAAAGGCTTTACCCTAGATTTTCCCCTTCACTGCTATCTTCTGCCTCCAGACCAAAACCTAGTGCTCCTCACGTGCTGTGGTGTAGTGTGGCCCCCTTCCTGGAAAAATGTAAGGAATAAAAATCTTCAATTGGCCGGGCGTGGTGGCTCCCCCATGTAATCCCAGCACTTTGGGAGGCCGAAGCAGGCGGATCACGTGAGATCAGGAGTTCAAGACCAGACTGGCCAACATGGTGAAACCCTGTCTCTACTAAAAATACAAAATATTAGCCACGCGTGGTGGTGGGAGTCTACAAGCCCAACTACTTGGGAGGCTGAGGCAGGAGAATCGCTCGAACCCAGGAGACAGAGATTGCAGTGAGCCGAGGTCGCACAGTTGCACTCTAGCCTGCACAAGAGCGAAACTCCATTTCAAAAAAAAAAAAAAAATTCAGTGGCACTGGTCTCTCCATGTCATCACTCAGTCATCTCCATAAATTAAGACCTGGGCACAGAACACTGCAATAATCTAGCATCGTCACTTCAGGGTTATATCTAAAAGAATTAGAAGCAGAAGACCAGGCATGGTGGCTCACACCTGTAATACCAGCACTCTGGGAGGCCAAGGCGGGTGGATCGCTTGAGTTCAAGAGTTCAAGACCAGCCTGGCCAACATGGTGAAACCCCAAATCTACCAAAAATATAAAAAAATTAGCCTGGTGTGTTGGTTTGAGCCTTTAATTCCAGCTACTTGAGAGGCTGAGGCAGGAGAATCAAGTGAAAATTGCTTGAACCTGGGAGGCGGAGGTTGCAGTGAGCCGAGATCACAGCGTGGCACTGCAGTCCAGCCTGGGCAAAAGAGCAAGGCTCCAGCTCAAAAAAAAAAAAAAAGAATTAGGAGCAGAAACTCAAAGAGATATTTGCACACCCATGTTCATAGCAGCATTATTCGCATTACCCAAAAGGCAGAAGCAACCTCAATGTCCATTGATGGATTAATAAATAAAACATAACGTATACATGCAATGGCGTATCATTCAACCTCAAAAAGAAAGTACATTCTGATGTATGCTACAACATGGATGAATTTTGGAAACATTACACCGAGTTAAATAAGCCAGACACAAAAGGACAAATACTGTATGATTCCACTTATATGAGGTATCTAGACTAATCAAATGTCATGGAGACAGCAAGTAGAATGGTGGTTGCCAGGGGATGGGGTCGGCGGAGGAGGAAACGGAGTTATTATTTAATGGGTAATTTTCACTTATGTAAGACAAAAAGTTCTAGAGCTAGATGGTGGTGATGGTTGCACATCAGTGTGAATGCACTTAATGCCTCTGAGCTGGACACTTAAAATGGGGAAGATGGAAGTTTTATGTAATGTTTTTACCACAATTTAAAAAGTGCAAAGCATTATCAAAAAGTAGCAAGTATACCAGAGTCACATGAAAAGCAAGTCAAGATGAATTTTTTTTTAATTAAAAAAATTTTTTTAGACACAGTCTTGCTCTGTCATCCAGGCTAGAGCAGTGGTGAGATCATGGCTTGAACTTTTAGGCTCAAGCAATCGTCCCACCGCAGCCTCCTGGGTAGCTGGGACTACAGGTGCACATCACCATGCCTGTTCGTTTTTGTCTTGCTTTTTTGTTTTTTTTTTTTTGTAGATACAGGGTATCACTGAAAATTTTTTAAATACTAAAAAGTGTCAATATATTATACATTTCCAGGTGAATTGTTTTGGTTTGTTTTTTTGCTTTAGACAGAGTCTCACTCTGTCACCAGGCTGGAGTGCTGTGGCACGATCTCGGCTCACTGCAAGCTCTGGCTCCCTGGTTCAAGCTATTATCCTGCCTCAGCCTCCCAAGTAGCTGGGATTAGAGGCATGCGCCACCACGTCCAGTTAATTTTTGTATTTTTAGTAGAGACAGAGTTTCAACACGTTGGCCAGGATGGTCTTGATCTCCTGACCTTGTGATCCACCCGCTTCAGCCTCCCAAAGTGCTGGGATTAACAGACGTAAGCCATCGCACGTGGCCGGTTTTATTACTTTGTAAGTTATTGGCAAGATACATTTATTTCTCATCAGCAGAATTCCATTGACAACTGAAACTAAGTAAAATATTTCTTTGGTGTCTGATGTGGTTTGAGTCTGTGTCCCCATCCAAATCTCATGTCAAATTGTAATCCCCAATGTTGGACGTGGGGCCTGGTGGAATGTGACTAGATCATGGGGGTGGACTTCCCCTTTGGTGCTGTTCTTGTGATAGATCACAAGATCTGGTTGTTTGAAAGTATACAGAACCTACCCCCCTTGCTCTCTCTCTCCTGCTCCTGCCATGTAAAGATGTGTCTGTTCCCCTTTGCCTTCTGCCATGATGCAAGTTTCTTAGGGACTCCTCAGCCGTGATTCCTTTAGAGCCTGTGGAATCATTAGCCAAGTAAACCTCTTTTCTTTATAAATGACCCAGTCTCAGGTAGTTCTTTATAGTAGTGCAAGAACGGACCAATACAGTTCCCAGCATCCTGACCTGAATCATCACTAGTCCCTTGGTCCAAATTTGTACCATATTCAAAGCTGACTCCGTTTCTGCCAAGATTCTGGTTTCCAACACCTTCAGCGCCACCATCCCTACCAGATCGGGAATATGGGCTTTCTGCAAATTAACACGGGAGCCTAACTTGGCCTCCTCACTCTGGATGCAAAGCAGCAAATTCAGCTTTCTCCAATTCTCACCACAAAGTTTTACACAAAAATCATGGAATATAAAGAAGTATCTTTTGGCAGCAGGTTCAGAATTCACAGGAAAGTTGCAGTCATCTTCAGTGGGAGATTAGGTGCAAAAGGGAGAAATAACACAATTTTTTTTTTTTTTTTTTTTTTTGAGATGGAGTCTAGCTCTGTTCCCCAGGCTGGAGTGCAGTGGTGTAATCTCAGCTCACCACAACCTCTGCCTCCTGGGTTCAAGTGATTCTCCTGCCACAGCCTCTCAAGTAGCTGGGACTACAGGCATGCGCCACCATGCCCAGCTAATTTTTGTATTTTTAGGAGAGACGTGGTTTTCACTATGTTGGCCAGGCTGGTCTCAAACTGACCTCATGATCCACCCACCTCGGCCTCCGAGGATTACAGGCGTGAGCTACCGCACCCAGCACATAATTTTTAACTCTTCTCTGTCTGGCCCCAAAGAGCGAGCACCCACAGTCCACGTTTTCCAGAAGCAGGAAGGACTTTCTTACGCTCAACCTTATTTTAGGGCAACTTTTCAGACTCCACTGCTCTGAAAACTCTCCTTTTCAAACTTCCCTTGACTTTATTTGCTCCAAAATAGATCACGCACGCTTGAGATGACATGTTTGAAGCAAATAACCTCCAGTCCAGACTTCTTGGTGTGGGCAGGACTCCTTGGAAACATTGGAGCCTCCTCTCTCTTCCTTACCCTGTTCCCAAAATGTTTCCCACCTCCCACTCAAGAAACAAAACATTCTCTATCCACTCATGGTCCTGTCACATCCAAATCTTAGCGCAGACTCTTGCCTCCTAGCTTTTAGAATATCTCTTTCTCCATTCTTCTGTTTTCAGCTTGAACCCTTCAGAAAGCTTCTCAGGAATGTTTTGAAGGCAGAGATTCATTCACAAAGCACAATGCGTACATCAGTATTTATATCTATCTTTCAAATGATCTCACCTATTAAACAAAAATCGAACTTTGGTTTTTTTGGGTTTTTTTTGGTTTTTTTTGTTTGTTTTTTTTTTGAGACAAACTCTCGCTCTGTCACCCATGCTGGAGTATAGTGGCCCGATCTTGGCTCACTGCAACCTCCACCTCCCGGGTTCAGGCAATTCCCCTGCCTCAGCCTCCCAAGCAGCTGGGACTACAGGCACATGCTGCCATGCCCAGCTAATTTTTTGTATTTTAGTAGAGATGGGGTTTCACCGTATTGCCCAGGCTGGTCTCGAACTCCTGAGCTCAGGCAATGTGCCTGCCTCGGCCTCCCAAAGTGCTGGGATTACAGGTGTGAACCACTGCACCTGGTTCAAAAATTTAACTTCTACTAGACTGAAACCTCTGTGATGAATGCGCTTTTATCTTGCTAACTTGTGATCTCCAAACAACATATGCACAAGCAACTGAGCACCTGTCCCCACCTGGCCATATAAATCGGAGGTCAGCCAGGCATGGTGGCTCATGGCTCTAGTCCCAGCACTTTGGGAGGCTGAGGCGGGCAGATCACTTGAGCTTAGGAGTTTTAGACCAGCCTGGGAAATATGGTGAAACCCCATCTCTACCAAAAATACAAAAGATTAGCTGCGAGCAGTGGAACACGCCTGTGGTTCCAGCTACTTAGGAGGCTGAGATAGGATTGCTTGAGCCTGGGAGGTGGAGGTTGCAGTGAGCTGAGATGACACCACTGCATTATAGCCTGGATGACAGAGTGAAACCCCGTTTCAAATAATAATCAATCGATGAATCAGTCAGAGATCAGCAGCCTTCTTCTGTAGAGAGGAGAGCAAGACAGTAAATATTTTAGGCTTTGAGGGCCATCGCTCACAACGACTCAACTTTCGTAGTGGGAAAGCAGTCACAGACAATATGTAAACAAGTGGGCATGAGTGTATTCCAATAAAACTTCATTTATGGACTGTGCCATTTGAATCTTATGTAATTTTTATTAAATGGTATTCTTTTGGTTTTTGCAAGTATTTATTTTTTGAGTCTCGCTCTGTTGCCCAGGCTAGAGTGCAACGGCATGATCTCGGCTCACTGCAACCTCCGCCTCCCAGGTTCAAATTATTCTCCTGCCTCAGCCTCCCGAGTAGCTGGGATTACAGGCGTGCACCACCACACCTGGCTAATTTTTGTTATTTTTAATAGAGATGGGGTCAGCCAGCCTAGACATCATGGTGAAACCCCGTGTCTACGAAAAATACAAAAATTGGCCAGTCGTGGTGGCAAGCACCTGTAATCTCAGCTCCTCGGGATGCTGAGGCAGGAGAATCACTTGAACCCGGAAGGCAGAGGTTGCAGTGAGCCAAGATCACGCCATTGCACTTCAGCCTGGGCGACAAGAGCAAAACTCTATCTCAAAAAACAAAGAAACAAAGTCGGTCTTAACCTAGGCCTGTAAATATTTGAACAAAATACTAACATAGATTCTAGCAGCTCAAGGCCACATCCCCTGGTTGACCCTATCCCTCTTAGATAACCTGCCTGAAAAAAGTGAAGGCTCCCAAATGAATTTCCTGTTTGTTCCAGTCAACACCAGAAGATAGGGTCCCGTCTCCTGGCCTCTGTGCGAGGGTCAGAGCCTAACTTCAAACAGCACCAGTTAGTTAGCAATCCCAGTTGGGTTTTACGTGGACCAGCCACTTTTGGTAAATTTGTATTTCCCTGACTGTCAAGCATACCCTGCCCCCCAACTCAACTCCCTCCTAGTCCCTCATTTTCCATTTGTGGGTGAAGCAAAGTCTTTTTTTTTTTTTTTTTTTCCTGAGACAGGGTCTCACTCTGTAGCCCAGGCTACAGTGAAGTGGTGAGATCTTGGCTCACTGCAAACTCTGCCTCCTCAAATTCAAGGGATCCTCCCACCCAAGCCCCCTGAGTAGCTGGGACTACAGCCACATGCCACCATTCCCTGCTAATTTTTGTATTTTTTGTAGAGACAGTGTTTCACGATGTTGCCCAGGCTGGTCTCGAACTCCAGAACTCAAGCCATTCATCCGCCTCCACCTCCCAAAGTGTAGATTACAGGCATGAGCCACCCCACCCAGCCTGTCTTGATGTATTGCCCAGGCTGGTCTCAAACCCCTGGCTCAAGCAATCCTTCTGCCTCAGCTTCTGCAGTAGCTTCATCCCAGTGTCCAGTACACACCCAGCTTCATTCTTCCTTTAAAACACCCAGTCAGCTCTGCACACACCAAAGTTGAGCTCAGATCATGCTGGACTCTCTTCACTATTACAATAGTTATTAGTGATTAAAATGTGTCCTTATCACTATAACTTATATCCAGCTTTTGTTTTTCTTTAACATAATTAAGGTAGAAAATACTGGAATAAAATCATTCAGTATATCCTGGCAGCATTATTAATATAGACAGGGGCCAAGGAAGGAAATGTGCCAGGCAAAAATAAAAATCAGAAGAAGCAAAACAAATTGCAAAGTTCCTAGTAATCAAAGAATATGAGCTTTTTTTTTTTTTTGGAACCAGAGTCTCACTTTGTCACCAGGCTGGGGTGCAGTGGCACGATGTCCGCTCACTGCAACCTCCACCTGCCGGATTCAAGCAATTCTCCTGTCTCAGCTTCCCAAGTAGCTGGGACTACAGGCATGCGTCACCACAGACAGCTAATTTTTGTAGAGATGGGGTTTTACCATGTTGGCCAGATGGTCTTGATCGCTTGACCTCGTGATCCACCAGCCTCGGCCTCCCAAAGTGATGGGATTACAGGTGTGAGCCACCATGCCAGCCGGAATATGACTTCTTTAAAGTCAGCTTGTAGCAATGTACTCTCAACTAGAAAAAAGTTTTATAAAATTAAAGCTCAGTGTTTTATTTTTTTGAGACAGGGTCTCATTCTGTCGCCCAGGCTGGAGTGCAGTGGTGTGATCTTGGCTCACTACACCCACTAGGGCTCCCCACCTCAGCCTCTTGAGTAGCTGGGACTGTAGGTGTGCACCACCATGCCCGGCTAATTTTTTTTTTTTTCCCCGAGACAGAATCTTGCTCTGTTGCCCAAGCTGGAGTGCAGTGGCGTGATTTCGGCTCACTGCAACCTCTGCCTCCTGGGTTGAAGCGATTCTCCTGCCTTAGTCTCCCGATTAGCTGGATTTATAGGCACTCACCACCACATCCAGTTAATTTTCATATTTTTAGTAGAAACGGGGTTTTACCTGTTGGCTAGGCTGGTCTTGAACTCCTGACCTCGTGATCCACCCACCTCAGCCTCCCAAAGTGCTGGGATTACAAGCGTGAACCAACGTGCCCAGCCTTTTTTTTTTTTTAATTTTTTTTATTTTTTTGTATTTTTGTAGAGACAGGGTTTTACCATGTTTCCCAGGCCGGTCTCAAATTCCTGAGCTCAAGCAATCCTTCCTCCTCGTTCTCCCAAAGTGCTGGCACTACAGGTGTGTGTACCACACTCAGCAAAGCTGAGTTCTAATAAGGTACAGGTAAATCTAGATTGATTTCTGAAGACAATAATGTACATTCTGAGGATTTAAACTAAGGACATAGGCCAAAAAAAAAATCTATGCATAAAATATTTTTTGCCTTTTTATGTAAAATATACTTCTCCATCTCATCACTGAAATAAAAAGAAACCCAATAAATCATCTTTAACATTTACTCATAGGCCAAATCACTATGAAAGATGAAAGATCAATCTTAAACAGAGTTTTTTGTTTGTTTTGACTGTGGTATAAGTTTTACATTTTTAATCTGGAAAAAATTTTTTTATTGATACATAATATATATACATATGTTCAGGTTGATTCTTTGAGCAAACTTGTTACTGCCTTAATTGATTTTATTAGAAAAATATGTAACTGTTGCTCTTGCAGAAACTATTACTGGCAGAAAAATCACCACAGGGACCCTGCCCTCATTCTGTCTACCATTCTACAGGAAAATAAAATACGCTGGACTCCACTTGGAAGAAAATGTGTTTATGCCTTTTTAGGAAGTGGTGTGGCAGCCCCACAGAGGGTTGGTTGGGCCTCAGCCCAAGGCCCTGGGCTGCTGCTGCCACCCAGAACTCAGGGAGACAGTCTGCCACCCTCATGAGGGGACACCCCATTGACAGGGTGCCTGCTGCTTCCCTGAGCTTCCCAGGTGCCTGCAAGTACTCCCCATCTTCCCAGACCTAGCCCCCTTCCCTGCAGAAGCCTGCTTACATTTCCCTGAAAATTTTAAAAGTTTAATATTAAATCTATGATGTGTGCATGATGCTCCTCTTGTCTGACAACTGATGAGAGGAAAGGGGACCCTAGGAGGCAAGGGGCAGAGTAGGGAAAGAGACGAGACAGAAATGGGGTGACGCTCACTGGGAGATAAGGTTCTCAATGTGGAAGGAAGCTCTACAAATAGGAAAGGCAAGGAAAAACCCTGCGGCGTAGATTGGGATGGAAAATATCACTGAAAGTACATGAAGATATATATACACATACACGCACGTAGTTATATACATATATACACAATAGAGTTACATGCATACAGCTGTATCTTCATATCCTGTATATTTGAAAGGTCCTAAAAGCAATAACATACCAGTAGCACCAAGACCTTGGTTTCTAAGTACCTTTCTCCACAATAGAAATCAGGATTCCTTGGAAAAAAAACAGCTGATTCAAAAGTGGGGACAGGCCGGGCGTGGTGGCTCAAGCCTGTAATCCCAGCACTTTGGGAGGCCGAGGCAGGCAGATCATGAGGTCAGGAGATCGAGATCATCCTAACACAATGAAACCCCGTCTCTTCTAAAAAATACAAAAATTTAGCTGGGCGTGGTGGCGGGTGCCTGTAGTCCCAGCTACTCGGGAGGCTGAGGCAGGAGAATGGCGTGAACCCGGGAGGCGGAGCTTGCAGTGAGCCAAGATCAGGCCACCGCACTCCAGCCTGGAGACAAAGCAAGACTCCGTCTCCCAAAAAAAAATAATAATAAAATTTTAAAAAATCGGGACAGGAGAGGTACAAGACAAGCTTGGAATGTGTTCTGGGGTATCTAAAAATTGGAGCTGGGCGTGATGGCTCACACCTGTAATCCTAGCACTTTGGGAGACAACAGCGGGAGGATTGTTTTAGGCCAGGAGTTTGAGACTAGCCTGGGCAACATGGTAAGACCCCATCTTTATGGAAAATTTTCAAAAAATAGCTAGGCATGATGGCATGTGTCTGTAGCTACTCCAGAAGCTGAGGCAGGAGGATCGTTTAAGCTGCAGTGAGCTGTGATTGTGTCATGCCTGGGTGACAGAACGAGACCCTGTTTCAAAAAAAATAAAAGAGGGAAAATTACAGCTAGATAGGAAAAACAAGTTCTAATGTTCTGTAGCACTGTAGGATGACAATATTTTTTGATACTGACCATTATTTATAATTGTGATTATTACAATTCTGCTCTCTACTTCTATGAGGTCAACTTTTTAAGCCATTTATCTTTCTGTGCCTGGCTTATTTCACTTAACATAATGTCCTCCAGTTCCATCCATGCTGCTATGAATGACAGGATTTCATTCTTTTTTATGGCTAAGTAGTATTCAATTGTGTATATGCACCACATTCTTTTAATCCATTTATCTGCTGGTGAACACTTCGGTGGATTCCGTATCTTGGCTATCATGAATAATGCTGCAATGAACGCAAGAGTGTAGCTATCTCTTCAATACGCTGATTTAACTGGACAAATACTCAGTAGTGGAATTGCTGGTTCATAGGGTAGTTCCATTTGTAGTTTTTTGAGGACGCTGCATACTGTTTTCCATATTGACTATACTAATTCACATTCTCATGGAAAGTGTGGGAGAGCTCCCTTTCGTCTGCATCCTCGCCAGCATTTATTTTTATGTCTTTGTGATAACAGCAATTGTAACTGGGAGGAGATGATGTCTCATTGTGGTTTCGATTTACATTTCCTTGATGATTAAATGTGGAAAGAATGGTTTAGCCATAAAACATCATTTTGATGACCACACTGGGAAAAACTGTGTTGTGCCAACCAAAGCAGCATCAGTAGAATCCAGTCTTAAGAACACTTCAGATGGACTCAAGCTGAGGGCATTCTGTAACATACCTAGCATGCACGCTTCAAAAGTCACAAACACATGAAAGGCAGAGGCAGGCAGAGGAACCATTCCAGAGTAAAGATATTAAACATTATGGCAGACTGATAAGATACATAGTGTTAAACAAGATACTTAACATGAAAAAGCCATAAATAACATTATTGGGGCAAATGAAGACATTGGGTTATAGCCTGTAGATTAGACAAAATAATTGTATTGTTACATTTCCTGAATTAATATCTTTACTATGGTTATCCAAATATATATCCCGGTTCTCAGGAAATGCATTAGGGACATGATGTCTGCAACCTATTCCCAAAGTGGTCAAAAGTAAAAAAAAAAAAAAAAAAAGAAAAGTTAAAAAGTTTATAAGCAGGGGGAAACAGAAGGAGAAGAAAAAGAGGGAAAGGAGGCCAGGCTTGGTGGCTCATACCTGTAATCAAAACACTTTGGGATGTCAAGGTGGGAGGATCACTTGAGCCCAGAAGTTTGAGACCAGCCTGGGCAACATGGCAAGATCCTATCTCTATAAAAAATTTTTAACATTAGCCAGGTACAGAGACATATGATGGTAGTCCCAGCTACTCTGGAGGCTCGGGCAGGAGGTTTCTTTGAGCCCAGGAGTTTGAAATGTCAGTGAGTTATGATTGTGTCATTGCACCCCAGCCTGGGTGACAAATCAAGACCCTGTCTCCAAAAAAAAAAAAAAACAACAACAACAACAAAAGGGGGAGAAACGAAAGAGGGAGGGAAGGAGAAAAATTGATAAACTAATGTGAAAATATATTAGTATTTGTGAATCTGGGTAAAGGGTAGGGTTTTTTTTTTTTTTAACATTCTTTTAAGCAACAGGGTCTCACTCTATCATCCAGGCAGGAGTGCAGGGGTGTGATCATGGTTCAGTGCAGCCTCTAACTCCTGGACTCAAGCAATCCTCCTGCCTCAGCCTCCTGAGTGGCTGGGACTATAGGCATGTAACACCACAACCATCTAACTTTTACATTTTTTTTTTTGTAGAGAGGAGGTCTCATTATGCTGCCCAGGCTGGTCTCGAACTCCTGGCCTCAAGCTATCCACCCATCTCAGCCTCCCACAGTGCTGGGATTATACCTGTGAGCCAGCATACCTGGCTACTAATATTCTTTTAACTTCTGTAAGTTTAAGGTTGTTTCAAAGTAAAAATTTAAATTAAAACAGCATGGATACATCCATTTGTTTAAAAGTGCAAAAAAACAGAATTCATGTATGTACTTACAAAATACAAATAAAATTCCTCTGGAAGAGACATAGGCAACGATACCACATTTGCCTCTGAATTGGAAGGAATATAACAGCATGGTGAAGAAGCAAGGATATAAGCAGAATGTCTGTATAATTTATCATCCAAACTAGCACACTTCTGACAGAAAGTAGGATTATTCATAATCATGTCAGGACAATAATTTATGTGTGCATCTATGCCAGGCAAAAGGGGATATATTGTCATTACGGGTGGAAAGATGACTTCTCACTATATGCCTTTTGTATATTTTGATTTTTTAACCATGTAAACATATTATTCAAATATATAAAAATTTACATATATAATTTAAAAAGGAATCACCTAAATACTCATTAGTATAATAAAAGTTGGAAAATGGGAAAATTATTAAAATAGCATCACAATAGAATCTAAAGTAGCTATTTAAAGAATGAGGGGCCTGGCACAGCGGCTTATGCCTGCAATCTCAGCTCTTTGGACAGAAGGATTGCTTGATGCCAGGAGTTAGAAACTAGATTAACATAGTGAGACCCCCATCTCGACAAAAGGATTAAAAAATTAGTGGGCCGGGCGTGGTGGCTCACGCCTGTAATACCAGCACTTTGGGAGGCCAAGGCGGGCGGAACATGAGGTCAGGAGACCGAGACCATCCTGGCTAACATGGTGAAACCCTGTCTCTACTAAAAATTCAAAAAATTAGCTGGGCATGGTGGCAGGCGCTACCACTACTCAGGAGGCTGAGGCAGGAGAATGGCGTGAACCCGGGAGGCGGAGCTTGCAGTAAGCCGAGATTGCGCCACTGCACTCCAGCCTGGGCAACAGAGCAAGACTCCATCTCAAAAAAAAAATTAGCTGGGCATGGTGGCATGCACCTATGGTCCCAGCCACTGGGGAGGCTGAGATGGGAGGATCGCTTGGAGACGGAGGCTGTAGTGATCGCACAACTGCACCCAGCCTGGGCAACAGAGTGAGACCCTGTCTTTTAATTAAACAACAATAATAAATTCATAAAAAGGAAAAGGAGGACTCTAGAAAGGCAGTTTTTGAAAGCTTCATAGAGTAAGACACAGCAGAAATGAGAGCAGAGGAATTGGGGTTTGGAGCCAGGGAAGTGTCGGGGATTGGTGGGGGGAAGGCAATCATACATTTTTCTTTATGTAGAGATGGGGTCTTGCTATGTTACCCAGGCTTGTCTCAAACTCCTGGCCTTGAGCAATCTGCCCATCTCAGCCTCCCAAAGTGCTGTACAAGTGTGGGCCACCATGCTGGCCACAATCCTACTTTTAGTAATCAAAGAATTACAGCTTATTTTCCTATGATTGACATAAAACACTGGAAATGTCCTTTCTTCCAGGGCCCTTTATAAACTAGTAAGCAACATATATACTATGGATTTGGAGGCATCAGTATTTTTCTTAAAAGAGGTTGAAATTTAGCTTTTCCTGACTCAACCCTGAATAACTTCAGTACAGCCTTCATACACAATTCTATTTAAGTCAAAAGATAAAATAATCATATGATTGTGTACTTACAGTGTTCATAGTCCAATAAAGAGTTTAAACTAGCTAATAGAATTTGGAGTTAAGTAGATGGAAATATCACCACAGCTGAATCAGAAGCCAAACCTTCTGTCAGACATGCAGACATTTATCATCCCAGTTTGCACGTGGTTGGCTGTAAGGTTCTATTCTGCCATAAGTTCAACAAGACTTGGCTGTGGACAGGGGTATTTTTTTTTCTTCCTGCCTGCACATTTCCCAAGAGGGCTGAAGGAGTTCAGGAAATGCCACCCCTAGCCTGGGCATGGTGACCCATGCCTGTAATCCCAGCTGTTTGGGAGACAGAGGTAGGAGGATCACTCGAGGCCAGGAATTGGAGACCAGCCTGGGCAATATGGTGAGACTCTGTCTCTGGAAAAAAATTTTTTAAAAATTAGCCAGGCATGATGGTGCATGCCTGTGGTCCCAGCTACTCAAGAGACTGAGGTGGGAGGATCTCCACCCCAAAATATGATGCTTCGGTATGCTGATTACTTTGAACTGAGGGTATGTGGGGAGCAGCTCATACAGGCAGAGGTTTTCTCTGAGCTTCCTTATCTAAAGAGATTATCCAAAAGGAACTTAATTGTCATGAATTCCCTCCCCAGGAAACTCACCAACCAGGGAAGACTGGCTCCTATCACAGGAGAGGAGAGTAGACCTTGACAACACACGCAGACTTTGTCACCGGCTGTTACCTGTTCTTCCGACAGTCCGTTTATCTTTCCCCCAAACTGTTTACTCTCCCCTAAGTTACCTAATCATCTATACCCTCTGTCCTAAGAAGAGGGTACAGAAGCTTCTGGATCTCACTGGGTTCTGGGACATTTGCTTTTCTTTCATGTGATGTCCCTGTGTCCATATCTAATTTGTATACCTTTTCTCCCGTTAATCTGACTACTGTCAATTTCTTTCATGGACTCAATTATTGAATTCACAGGAAGTAGAAGAAAGGTCTTCCCTCCCGTACAGAAGGAAAGACTCCTGAGCTCAGGAGTTTGAGATCAGCCAGGGCTACATGCTGAAACCCCATTTCTACTAAAATATAAAAAGCCAGGCATCCAGCCTGGGGAACAGAGTAAGACTCTGTCTCAAAAAAAAAAAAAAATGTATATATATATATATATGGTGGTAAAAAGAAACAAACCCTAAATTCATCACAGTGAACTCCAGCAACTGTGAAGACCCAAGTGAGCCCTTCCCAAAACAGCCTCTCTCCTGTTCACAGGCAACCACCATCCTGACTTTTCACACTGACTTCTGAATGTTATAGAGATGAACTCAGACAGGTAAGTTTTTGCCTAGATTATTTTGCTCAACTTTGTGTTTATAAAATTCATCAAGGTTTTTACATGTAGATACAGGTCATTATTTTTTATTATTTATAGTTGAATTCCATTGAATTTATATACCACCATTTACTTACCCACTTTGCTTTATTTCCAGTTTTTGGCTATTACAAATAATGCTGCTATAAACATTTAAATACACGTCTTTTCATCAACTGTGCATGTACTTTTCCGTGGCCTACTCCACACAGTAGAATGGCTGGTGCATGTCTAAGGTATACATGGTTTTCTAGGTAATAGCAGATAGTTTACCAAAGTGCTTGTTATAATTAACCCTGCCATGAGCAACATTTGAATTGAAGATCCATCAATTCCACTTCCAGTAACAGATCCCTGAGAGATGTGTACCTATGTAAATCAGGATACACATACTTCAGTGATTACGATTGCAGTGTCGGTGATAACTGCAGACTAGACACAACCCAACAATCATCAGGTATAGAAGGCATCTGCAGCCCAGCATGGTGGCTCATGCCTGCAATCCCAGCATTTTGGGAGGCTGAAGTGGGCAGATCACCTGAGGTCAGGAGTTAGAGACCAGCCGGGACAACATGGTAAAAGCCTGTCTCTGCTAAAAATACAAAAATTAGCTGGGTGTGGTGACGGGTGCCTGCAGTCCCAGTTACATGGGAGGCTAAAGCAGAAGAATCGCTTCAACCTGGAAGACAGAGGCTGAAGTGAGCCGAGATTGCACCACTGCACTCCATCCAGCTTGAGCGACAGAACAAGACTCCATCTCACCGGGTGGGGGTGGGGGAAGGGATCTGCTTACTGTGGCATGCATATGGAAACACTAAAATAATGATACGTCTATATAGTGAAACGCATACACTCTGTATACATACATAGTGAGAAAGATACATACTACATGCAGTATATATTATATATAATGAGATAACACTATCAATAAAAATTAAGAAGTTAGAATTACACACAACATGGATAACTACAGAAAATGAAATATCAAATGGGAAAGACAAAAAAAATACATACAGGTAGGCCGGGCGCGGTGGCTCAAGCCTGTAATCCCAGCACTTTGGGAGGCCGAGACGGGCGGATCACGAGGTCAGGAGATCGAGACCATCCTGGCTAACACGGTGAAACCCCGTCTCTACTAAAAAATACAAAAAAAAACTAGCCGGGCGAGGTGGCGGGCGCCTGTAGTCCCGGCTACTCGGGAGGCTGAGGCAGGAGAATGGCGGGAACCCGGGAGGCGGAGCTTGCAGTGAGCTGAGATCCGGCCACAGCACTCCAGCCTGGGTGACAGAGCGAGACTCCGTCTCAAAAAAAAAAATAAATAAATAAATAAATAAATAAATAAAAATAAAAAAAAAATTAAAAAAAAAATACATACAGGTAAGCATAAGCAAAACCATATAAGATGTATTCCTGTAGCTTAAATATGTAATCACGAGGAATAAAATTACAAACAGCAGCATGGAGGGCTCATCTCAGAAGAAAAGGTCAAGATGGGGAAGGGATACCCACGAGTTTTGAGGAGCTCAGGATCATTTTTTTCTCGACTTGGGTATTAGATTACATATTTGTAAAGCAGTACTGTACTGTATGCAATTTTTTTCCTATAGATACCTCACAAGAAAACAAGTTTGAGAAAAGATAGTTCTGGGTTCAAGGTAATAGACCGGAAATTTCTGGGTTTCATGTCAGTGAAATGTGTAGAGGATCTGGATTGTGAATGCCTGAATTAATACCCTAGCTCTGCCACTTTCCTGTGTGAGGCTGAACAAGGCTCTTAGCCTTTTTGTATGGCTTTTTCTCTTTATTGAGATGGAGTTTCGCTTTTGTCGCCCATGCTAGAATGCAATGGCACAATCTTGGCTCACTGCAACCTCCGCCTCCCAGGTTCAAACAATTCTGCTGCCTCAGCCTCCCGAGTAGCTGGGATTACAGAAGCCCGCCACCGTGCCGGGCTACTTTTTGTTTAGGTTTTTTTTGTTTTTTGGTTTTTTTTTAGTAGAGACAGAGGGGTTTCACCATGTTGGCCAGGCTGGTCTCAAACTCCTGACCTCAGGTGGTCCACCTGCCTTGGCCTCCCAAAGTGCTGGGATTACAGGCATGAGCCACCGCACCCAGCCTGTATGGCATTTTTATCGTCACTAATATATAACGGGTGGAAATGGAAAGCAATAGGAACAGTGACTGATACAGAATAAGTACTCAATTGATGGTGACTAATACTGGTAACTTACATCCTCTGCCGTATTTAATCCGCAACAATACTAGGCTCTGCTCAGAAGAGCAAACGTTTCAATAGGCCAAGTGAGTGAGTTGGACTGAAGGACTGTGCTCTCTTCCCTTTCTGCACTGGCCATTTGACTGGCAAATTCAAACCAAGAACCCGGTCCCGTGCCTCGGTTACAACATGCTCACAGGCCAAGGGCTGATCATAAGGTCATTTACCAAGCCCTGGGTGGCTCACTTCCCTAGGGTGGAGCCCTTTAACCACAGGATGACTTGGAGAACCTGACCCTACATGTTGCCTGGATTACAACTAGCCCCCATGCCTTAGGATTCTGTATCACAGTTGCTTCCGCTCTCTTACCTGGGAAATAAGTTGGGCTTCCTTTACATGAACAAAAGGAAGATCTTTCTTGAATGCAGACAAACATGTTTCCAGGACTACTCTGCAGGAACAGTTTCTGAGAGGGACTACAACTCCTCAAAAACTGTGCTTTTCGGGCCATGAAGGAATGCACCTGCAGCCTCATGAATTCCCTGGGTGAACCTCAAGCAAACTCTGCTCACCTGCTTAATGTCAATCTTCTTTAACCGTGGCTACATCTGAAGCCTTCACAAAGCTGAATTTGCAGCTTCAGTTCTGTTGATTCTGGGTCAGATCTGATCCTGCATGAACATGAGCCTGTCAGAAGAGCCTTGGCCAAGTGTAATATTATGGCTGTCCTTGAATATTTGCCACTTCCAGAATTTTTGAGTATTACACCAGACAATTCATGGACCGTCATTGACCCATCAGAAAAACGTGCTGAAGTGGATGGAAAATATCATACACCTGCAGGACATACTCTTTCAATCATTATCTACTTGGAAGGGTATTACACCTGGGTAACTCTCTGAAACAACCTTTAACAACAGCTGACTTAAAACACAGACAGAAAGCAATAGCCATCCAAATGCTGTCTGAGCTTCGTTTTGCTGCTGGGACTTAAGATTTTGGAGGCAGTTTGGTCCAGTCATTCTCAAACTGTAATAAACACACAAAACACTGAAAGTATTATTAACACGTGATTCTCAATCCATAGGTCTGGGATTGAGTGTATGCCTCTATACACACCCCCTGCCCGCCCGCTCATGTTCTCCCTTACTCCCCAGACCTTGAAGGGGTTTGAGTGTATAAAACACTCATTCACATATTGAAACTGGGCTTCAACTCTGCTCCCTCCTCAGATTTGGCACACTACTGTAATTTTCTCTAACCCAGGTTAGTGAACCCGAATCCCACTTCTCTCAACGTGCATTCCTCAGACCAATTCTGGCACTTGTTAGAAATGCAAATTCTTACGCCGCAAACCAAACCCTGACAATTAGAAACCTGGGATGGAGCCTGCACAGTTTAACAAGCCCCCAGGTGATACTAATGCCCACTCAAGTGAGGAAACAATTGCCCTTGCCAGAGGGATATACTAGAACAAAGTAGAACCACTGGAGAAAAGCAAACACTATATCCAAAAAATGGGGAAATTAAATTATGCAGTTAAATTGTAATTAAAATGAACATGGCTTGAGCAATACAACACATTTCTGATTCAGAAAAAACGTTTTATAAGCATTTATAACAGAGGAGTCATGGACTAGACAGGGTTGGCAGGTAAGGAGGAAGAGGCTGGAGATATGTAACATTTCTACTTACATAAGAGAAGGTAGCTTCAGCCACTGGTAAAATAGGCAGCAAAAATCTGTAGAGGAGATTCTGGTGGAAGAGTATGTTCAGGGAATATTGCCTTCTAAGTTCCACTTATATATACTGAGGCTGAGAATTGTAAAGAGAAGATACATCAGGTCATTCAAAATACAAGTACATGTATCTAGAAGTTATGTAAAACGTGCTTTGTGTTCCACGAAAAGGGGAGATACAGATGCGCCAGAGGAATATTTTATAAAAACGTAGTTTTCTCTACACTGACATTCTTTGCTTGATCAAACTTTAGTCAGGCACCTGAACCTTCTCTGGTCCGTGCACTTCCCTTGTGAAATCCAGCTTTAGCAAGAACCTCCTTACTTTTGATATCTGATCTCCCTTAATATCTTACCAGGTTCAGGGGCCCGGCGAGGTGGCTCACGCCTGTAGTCCCAGCACTTTGGGAGGCCGAGACCATCCTGGCTAACACGGTGAAGCCCCGTCTCTACTGAAACTACAAAAAATTAGCCGGGCGTGTTGGCGCGTGTCTGTAATCCCAGCCACTCCGGAGGCTGAGGCAGGAGAATGGCGTGAACCCGGGAGGCGGAGCTTGCAGTGAGCCGAGCCGGCACCACCGCACTCCAGCCTGGGGGATAGAGCGAGACTCCGTCTCAAAAAAACAAAACCAAACAAACAAACAAAAATATCTTACCAGGTTCATCATCCTGCACCATTCCCCCAAGTGCTGTTTGATCACCCTGGCCTGTCTTCAGCAAAAATCCTTTTAGGCTGGTTTCGCCATAATCCCCCTAACCTTTGAGGTTTCTCCTCGGTAAGTTTCCATTCACAGACCTCCCAGCCTGCTCTTTGGTTATAAACTCCCACTTGCCCAGGCTGTATTCAGAGTTAGCCCAATCTCTATCTGCAGAGGTCCCTGTATCTATCACCATGGTGACCCTTACCTTGCTTTAACAAGCATAATTGAATAATTTTTTTTTTTTTTTTTTTTTTTTGAGACGGAGTCTCACTCTGTCGCCCAGGCTGGAGTGCAGTGGTGCAATCTTGGCTCACTGCAAGCTCCGCCTCCGGGGTTCACACCGTTCTCCTGCCTCAGCCTCCTGAGTAGCTGGGACCACAGGCACCCGTCACCACGCCCGGCTAATTTGTTGTATTTTTAGTAGAAACGGGGTTTCACCTTGTTAGCCAGGATGGTCTCGATCTCCTGACCTCGTGATCCACCTGCCTCGGCCTCCCAAAGTGCTGGAATTACAGGCATGAGCCACCGCGCCCGGCAACTGAATAATTTTTTAATGCACACACATAAAATAAACCAAACAGCTATATGTTTTATTTATATTTTTTTATGTTATATGTTATATATATATATGTTTGCACATGTATGTTATGCAAAATCCATACCATCTTTTAAGATAAAATATGTGGTACTGTGGCAAATTTGCTGTGCTTCTCTGGCCTCTGTCCATTAGAAACATTTTGCTAGAAAAGTGACAGGATAGAATCAAAAGCAAATTCAGTATACACATATGCACACACAGATATGTACTCTATAAGAGGAGTCTCATTAAAATAAATTCTACCCTCAAACTTACTGAAAAATATTTAAAGTATTTTGAAAATCTATTAAAGACAACACAATATTTTAAAAGTAAGCCACGTGAACAAATTTGCCCATAAATGATTTTTGTAACCATAAAATTCATGTAAAACGATGTTTGTATTGTTCTACATAAAACCAAGTGCTCTCTTTAGGTCACATTTGTAATGCCAGAACTAAAAGAAAAAAGTCTAAAAGTAATAGGGAAAGTAGGATCCTTTAAAATCTTATTTTATAGGGTCCATTGTTAAGACTGTAGAGGAACATTTATGTTTTTTAAAAAACTAAATCCACAACATAAAAATGAGAGAACATATCTCAAAAAAAAAAAAAAAAAAAAATGAGAGAACATAAAAAACAAATACCGAACACGGGCTTCCCGCGGCCGCGGAGAGAAAACCCTGAGGAGCAGCACCAACATCCTCACTGCGCACCGCAGCGCAGACCAGGGCGGGTTTGGCCCCTGCGAGCGGCCACTGGCCCCGACACGTCACCTTCCCAGAACCCCCAGGGGCGAGCCGGCCGCGCTGAAATGATGGCGTATTTCCTGCAGGCTGCTGCAATAGTGGCGGGTAGGAGGAAAGCTCCCTCATTTTCACCAGGTGGTAGGCATGGAACATCCCCTGAAACCTTATGCAGTCATCTTGGTTTTTCTTCCCTAGCCTCAAAAAATACTTCAAAACTACTAAATTCCTCCTTCAGGAGCGTCTAGGAATAGGAGTTTTAAAATAATTAAGACAACATAACATCTACTATAAAACATACATCCATGTAAAAAGCATTTGATCCAGAAGGAACTAAATCATTGATGGAGAAAAAAAATGACATCATAGATCTCAAAGGAAATGTTAGTTTCTTCTATTCCTACTTACCTGGAAATTTATGGCCTTTAAAAGCTGATTCTGAGAGGTGAAGCCAGCTGGACTTCCTAGGTCGGGTGGGGACTTGGAGAACTTTTCTGTCTTACAAGAGGTTTGTAAAATGCACGAATCAGTGCTGTGTAAAAACGCACCAACTGATGCTCTGTAGCTAGCTAGAGGTTTGTAAAATAGACCAGTCAGCACTCTGTAAAATGGACCAATCAGCACTCTGTAAAATGGACCAGTCAGCACTCTGCAAAATGGACCAATCAGCAGGATATGGGTGGGGACAAATAAGGGAATAAAAGCTGGCCACTCCACTCCAACCACCAGGGGAAACCTGCTGCGGTTCCCTTTCATGCTGTGGAAGTTTTGTTCTTTCCATCTTCAGAATAAATCACATTGCTGCTCACTCTTCAGGTCCGTGCCACCTTTAAGAGTTGTAACACTCACTGCTAAGGTTCAGAAGGTTCTCAGCTCATTCCTGAAGTCAGCGAGACCACAAACCCACCCAGAAAATTTAATTCTCAATTAAAATTTCAAACGTGCATACTACTTCCTGAAAAAATGCTGCCACCTAATTTAATACTATTACCATTATATGATCTACCTATAATCCATGTACACATATACTATGAAGCATATGTAGAAACAAATACCAATGTATATATGTATATATATATTTTTCTTTTTTTCTAGAGATGAGGTCTGGTTCTATCGCATGGCCTGGAGTGCAGTGTTACAATGACTGCTCACTGAAAACTTGAGTTTTTGGGCTCAAGTGATCCTCCTGCCTTAGCTTCCTAAGTAACTGGAAGTACAGGCTGAGTCACTAAGCCTATGTACCTATCTGATCTCTCTCAGTATCTCTCTGTCCCTTCCCCCAACTTTCCCCCAAGTTTTTAAATTTTTTCACCTTGAAACATTAACCCACATTGCTCCTTAAAAGAATAAGTCACCCAAGGCCAGACGCAGTGGCTCATGCCTGTAATCCCAGCACTTTGGGAGGCCAAGGTGGGTGGAAAACAAGGTCAGGAGTTTGAGACCAGCCTGGCCAACGTAGTGAAACCCCATCTCTACTAAAAATACAAAAATTAGCTGTGCGTGGTGGCGGGTGCCTGTAATCCTAGGTACTCGGGAGGCTGAGGCAGGAGAATCACTTGAATCCGGGAGGCAGAGGTTGCAGTGAGCCGAGATTGCGCCATTGCACTCTAGCCTGGGCAGCAGAGTGAGACTCCATCTCAAAAAAAAAAAAAAAAAAAAGTCAACCTGGCCAAAAAAACCCACAATGTGTGTTTATAATCCGATGTATATCTCTGATTATTCAAGGAATAAAAAACTACAGAACTAGCTGAATATCATTCCTAAATTTGTCACAAGGAGTTTTATAATTTTGGAATTATTCCCTGCCACCCCTTAAAATTTTTATAACAGCAACATTCTTCTACAATTACATAGATTTTTAAAAAGTCAAATTACAAATTAAAAGGTGAGGAATGTATAGTTTTGGGAACAATTTGTTATATTGTCAGGCTTATGTTGTATAATGCAACAAATAAAAGTTTATGCTATATTTTTGTAAGATGAAATCAGAACATCAACAGTAGGAAAACAGATTGATTGGAAAATAACGTCAAGTTGGAAGAGAGCTCCGTTGGAGAAAAGGGAGCATAATGTATACAGGAGGGATGACAAAGTTTATCTGCTTAACCAAAATTTACTCAGGCTTCTCCTCCACCCATCTGTGGACCTCATTATAAAATCTAGTTTTAACATGGAAGCCTGTTTATCAAGAACTCTCTTCTTGGCCACGCAAGGTGGCTCACCCCTGTAATCCCAGCACCTTGGGAGGCTGAGGCGGGCAGATCACGAGGTCCATGGCAAAAACAAAAGGTTGGTGGAGGAAATAGGCAAGAAGATAGGGGTAACATGTCCCACATAACTTCAAACCCAACAAGGCCAACAAAATTTAATCTTGAGGTGTGAGAATCAGCTTTTTTGATTATACCTCTCGCCTTACAGAGACTCTGGGGTAGGGCTTAGGTTCCCAAGCCTCCAGGGGACTCTGCTGCCATGACTGCTGGAGTCAGCCCACGCCACAGTTCTGCAGGTTGTAGTCAGGTACACATGTCTATCACAGGTTGGAATTATGCACTAGTGAATCATAGGTCTGGGTCTGGGAACTCAGGGGTGGCCCTGCCCACATGGCTCAACTGAGTATTGCCCTAGTGAGGGTACTCTGTGGTGGCCCCAACCCAACAGTTCTGCTGGACGTTGCCCTGGTGGGAACTTTCTATGGCAGCCCTGCCCCTATAGCAGTTCTCTGATTGGGCCCTGAGGCATTCTTCAAGGCTTCCTCGGAAATTAGGTGGAGAAAGCCATGCCTTCACAGCTATAGATTTAGCATGCCCGCAGTTAGCACCGCATGGGAGCTGCCCCATGTTTGGCTCCTTGTGTTTTCCGGAGGAGTGATCTGAGCTGTACCTGGGCCCACTTGAACCACAGATGGGGAAGCTGGGGAACACTTCGCTTGACTTCAGGGAGGAGATACATGAAGCAGCATAGTCACTGAGCCCCAAGTTCCCACAGGCATCCTGGGTTTCACTGGGACCCTGGGATCCTTCCTTAAAATTGTTATTCCCTCAAGGACCTGGCACTTGAGTCTGTGATGGTTGTGGCATCCTCAGTGTTCTCTGAAATGTCTTCAGGGTCAGCCTCCCATTGTGTTAATGAATAGTATCTGGTGTCCTAGTCATACTAACCTCCTTATCAAACGGTCAGTTGGCCACACAGTTGGTTTTCTCTCCTGAACACATTTTAAAAATTCTTCACAAGGCCAGGCTGTTAATTTTCCAAATCTTTATGTTCAACTTCCCTTTAAAAATAATTTTCTTTGGCCCTTTCCAGCAGGGACGACCTACCCATGAGAACACGTCTCTTGCAAAGGATCTCCTTCATCCCTCTCCAGAAGAGAAGAGGAAGAAACACAAGAAGAAACACCTGGCGCAGAGCCCCAATTTCTACTTCATGGATGTGAAATCCCCAGGATGCTATAAAATCACCACGGTCCTTAGCCATGCACAAACAGTAGTTTTGTGTGTTGGCTGCTGCACTGTCCTCTGCCAGCCTACAGGAGGAAAAGCAAGGCTTACAGAAGGATGTTCCTTTAGGAGGAAGCAGCACTGAAAGCACGCTGAATCAAGATGAGTGGGAAACCATCTCAATAAACACATTTTGGATAAAATAATAATCATCATCATCATCATCTTTGGCCAGGCGAGGTGGCTCACACCTGTAGTCCTAGCACTTTGGGAGGCCGAGGTTGGTGAGTCACAAGGTCAGGAGTTTGAGACCAGCCTGGCGAATATGATGAAACCCCATCTCTACTAAAAATACAAAAATTAGCTGGGCGTGGTGGCAGGCACCTGTAATCTCAGCTGCTTGGGAGGCTGAGTCAGGAGAATCACTTGAGCCCAGGAGGCAGAGGTTGCAGTGAGCCAAGATCGTGCCATCGCACTCCTGCCTGGGCAACAGAGCAAGACTCCATCTCAATAATAATAATAATCATCATCATCATCATCATCTTTTTTTTTAAGATGGGGACTCACTCTGTTGCCCAGACTGTAGTATGATCATAGCTCATTGCAGCCTCGACCTCCTGTGCTCAAGCAACCCATCCCGGCTAATCTGTTTCCCTTCTGATTATAAGTTCTATCTTTTTTTTTTTTTTTTTTTTTTTTTGAGACGGAGTTTTGCTCTGTTGCCCAGGCTGGAGTGCAGTGGTGTGATCTCAGCTCACTGCAAGCTCCATCTCCCGGGTTCACGCCATTCTCCTGCCTTAGCCTCCCAAGTAGCTGGGACTACAGGTGCCCGCCACCACGCCCAGCTAAGGTTTTATATTTTTAGTAGAGACAGGGTTTCACCCTGTTAGCCAGGATGGTCTCTATCTTCTGACCTCATGATCCGCCCACCTCAGCCTCCCAAAGTGCTAGGATTACAGGCGTGAACCACCATGCCCGGCCTACAAATTCTATCTTTAACTTGACTTTCTCTTCTCACAGTTTACTATAAGCATTTAAGAGAAGCCATGCAGTACCCTGAAAACTTGGCTTAGAGATTTCTTCTGCCAAATATCCTAGTTCATTGCTCATACATTCTACCCTCCAAAAACTACTAAGACACAGAAATACCTCCACCAAGTTTGTGGCAGGCAGGCTCCCATTAGCAACCAGAACAGTCTGTTTCCACTGACCTTCTATTATAATTCTAATCAATGTATAATGTAAACATTAAAGAACTGGAGAAACTGTTGTCTGAGCCTAAGGGCTGGAACATTAAAATAAACCCACTAAGTCCTCGCCTGGGCTTTCATAGCCTAAAGTCTGGTTGAATAATAAAAGCATTTTACACATATACCTTGTTCCAGGTACCCACTTAAGATTAGAAAGCTTTCCAAGACTCTAGAGAAAGATTTCCAGACCCTAGGTCCTACTTAAAGATAAGGCATAGATTGAAGGAAACGTTCCTCTTTGGAGATGCAATTCCATTCGTAGCATGGAGCTTAGAATGTATATAAGCACTAGAAAAACACTTGTAACTTTGCATTGGTATGGCGAATTACTCCAGCCTTCTCCCTATAACCAGCTGCAGAAATAAACTCCCTTCTTTCCCAGACCTTGTTCTTTCCAGGAACAAATCCTCCACCGTTTTGTAACAAGGATGGCTTTTCCTCTAGTTTCCAATAAGATATTCCTCATTTCCATCTAAGACTTCATCAGAATGGCCTTTACTGTCTATATTGTTTCCAACATTCTGTTCACAACCACCTAGATAATCTCAAAGATGGAGGCTTTCTCTATGGCTTTTCATCTTCTTCTGAAACCTCACCAGAATCGCCTTAATGCATGGCAAACTAGGCTTCTTCTAGCATGCACTTCCAAACTCTCCTCCAGCCTCTACCCATTACCCAGCTCCAAAGCAGCCTCTACATTTTTAGGTATTTGTTATAGCAACACCGCCACTTCTCAGTACCAATTTCTATCTTAGTCAATTGTGCTGCTAAGCATAATATCTGAGACTAGGAAATCTATAAAGAACAGAAATTTGTTTCTCACAGTTCTGGAAATCCAATTATGTCAATCCAATTATTATGCCATCAAGTCACTGGCATAATTGGTTAATTGGTGTCTGGTAAGGGCCGCTCTGTGCTTGCTTTTTTTTTTTTTAAATGGAGTTTGACTCTGTTGCCCAGGCTGGAGTGCAGTGGTGCAATCTTGGCTCACTGCAACCTCCACCTCCGGGGTTCAAGTGATCAAGTGATGCTCCTGCCTCAGCCTCCTAAATAGCTGGGATTATAGATGCCCACCACAATGCCCAGTTAATTTTTGTATTTTTAGTAGAGACAGGGCTTCACTATGTTGGCCAGGCTGCTCTCAAACTCCTGACATCGTGATCCACCCACCTCGGCCTCCCAAAATGCTGGGATTACAAGCCTGAGCCACCACGCCTGGCCTACTCTGTGCTTTCAAGGTAGTGTCTTGGCCAGGCGTGGTGGCTCACGCCTGTAGGGCCAGCATTTTGGGAGGCCAAGGTGGGAGGATCACTT
The DNA here is from genome assembly GCF_003255815.1 of Theropithecus gelada. Taxonomy (NCBI): domain Eukaryota; kingdom Metazoa; phylum Chordata; class Mammalia; order Primates; family Cercopithecidae; genus Theropithecus; species Theropithecus gelada. Next base: position 3,755,748 of record NC_037674.1, read on the forward strand.
GAGCCCGGGAGCTTAAGACCAGCCTGGGCAACATACAATTGCACTGAAGATTACATTTCAACATGAATTTTATTTTATTTTTTATTTTTATTTTATTTTATTCATTTCTTTTTGAGACAGAGTCTCGCTCTGTCGCCCAGGCTGGAGTGCAGCGGCGCGATCTCAGCTCACTGCAAGCTCCGCCTCCTGGGTTCACGCCATTCTCCTGCCTCAGCCTCCAGAGTAGCTGGGCCTACAGGCGCCCGCCACCACACCTGGCTAATTTTTTTTGTATTTTTAGTAGAGATGGGGTTTCACCGTGTTAGCCAGGATGGTCTTGAAATCCCGACCTTGTGATCCACCTGCCTCACCCTCCCAAAGTGCTGGGATTACAGGCGTGAGCCACCGCGCCCGGCCTCAACATGAATTTTTGAGAGGTCACCATCATTCGAACCACAGCAGTAGGGATTATTCCCTGGATACTTGCCTGTATAGACTCTTTCTCTAAAGCCAAAACTTTGGGTTAAACACTTTTCAGACACTAGGAAACAAAAATTCTCAATTTACAGTCATATCTGTGGCATCCCTATTAGGAAGTTGCCAACTGTAGCTAATGAATGTATCTAAATACATATAAAATCAAAGAATGAATGTGCCATTAAGTATCCTCAACATCTAGCCCCAGCATATACTTTCAGATTGATTCAGGTAAATGAAATAATCTCTATCTGTAGTTCTGAGAGGTGAAGCCAGCTGGGCTTCTGGGTCTGTGGGGACTTGGAGAACTTTTCTGTCTAGCTAAAGGATTGTAAACACAAGGATCAGCCCTCTGCATCTAGCTAAAGGTTTGTAAATGCACCAATCAGCACTCTGTAAAAACGGACCAATCAGCGCTCTGTAAACTGGACCAATGAGCAGGACATGGGTGGGGCCAAATAAGGGAATAAAAGCTGGCCACCTGCGCCAGCAGCACCCCCTGGGGTTTCTTTCCAACCTGTGGAAGCTTTGTTCTTCTGCTTTTCACGATAAATCTTGCGGCTGCTCACTCTTTGGGTCCGCATTACCTTTATGAACTGTAACACTCACCACGAAGGTCTGCAGCTTCACTCCTGAAGCCAGCAAGACCACGAACTCACCAGGAGGAATGAACAACTCTGGACCTGCCACCTGTAAGAGCTGTAACACTCACTGCAAAGGTCTGTGGCTTCACTACTGAAGTCAGTGAGACCACGAACCCACCGGGAGGAACGACCAACTCCGGACACATCTGAACATCTGAAGGAACAAACTTCGGACACACCATCTTTAAGAACTGTTAACACTCACTGCAAGGGTCCGTGGCTTCATTCTTGAAGCCTGAGAGATCAAGAACCCACCGGAAGGAACCAATTCCGGACACAGTTCCTGAAATATCTTGTCATCTGTTCATACTTAGTTTCCTTCCTGGCACAAAAATCCATTTTTTATTCCCTGATATATTTTTCTTTTTCTTTTTTTTGAGATGGAGTCTTGCTCTGTTGCCCAGTCTGGAGTGCAGTGGCACAATCTTGGCTCACTGCAAGCTCCACCTCCTGCGTTAATGCCATTCTCCTACCTCAGCCTCCTGAGTAGCTGGGACTACAGGCGCCCGCCACCATGCCTGGCTAATTTTTTGTATTTTTAGTAGAGACGGGGTTTCACCGTGTTAGCCAGGATGGTCTTGATTTCCTGACCTTGTGATCCGCCCGCCTTGGCCTCCCAATGTGCTGGGATTACAGGCGTGAGCCACCACACCCAGCCTCCCTGATATATTTTTCTTTAGTTACTACAACTACTATTTGTATCTAGTTATAATTTTCTTCCTCCAGATAGCATTCCCTAACCACTTCAATTTCAACGACATTCCTATACATCTGAAATTCCCCAGTAGAGTGCATAGTCTAAATCACAAATTTTCTATTCAGAATTAGTTGCTTATTTGTTTGTCTGAATTCCGAATTCACATATGCCCCAAGTGCAGGAAGAAAGCTGAATCTTTCATTCTCCTATCCATCTACTACATGCAAGAAAGAACGTGATCACTCAAATTTTGTTCACAAAAATGCAATGGAAATGCTATTTCCATTTTCTCCTCCCGAAATTAGGAACAATTCAGCATTTATGGAATACCATTCTTGACGTCCAAAAGTAATATTAGATCTTGTCTTACAATTCCTCAGTTTCCCTCATTTGCGTAGAAGTAAAAGAACTTCAGTCTTGCTTATCTGTTCCTCCTCATTTCTTCCTCCACAACCCCATTTACAACTCTATGAACAGATCATTCTGATTCCTTTGTAATTAGTGTGCCATGTCCCTTCTCACCTCATTACACTTGTGAATTTCTCTGATTTACATGTCCTTTCCTTCCTATGTTCTGTGCACTTGAAATCTGAATTTGCCCTTGAAAATTTAACTCAGTCATTATTTTACCTCAGAAACTGATGTTGACTCCTTATGTTGTTTAAAGATAGTCAATCTTCATTATTGTCAAGTTACATATTCGCAAATATGCCCACTCACTAAAGTTTATGTGTAACTTCAAAATCAATACCTGCGGTACCTTTGTGGTCAAGCACAGAGTGGCAACAATTTTGTCACCAATTGAGCATATTCCCAGGTAAGCTAGAACAAGATGACATTCTTCTTTTTTGTCTCAGTCATACAAACAAGTGTTCTTTTCATGGTCCATGCAGTACCGCACCGCATCTGTGAATTGACTTAGGATTGAAAGCTAGGTAGGCATCTGTTGAACATTTGACTACCAGACCCGGAACTTTTCTTCATATAGAGATCAAACGATACTCTTAAGTACATGTCTCGGCTATTTCATTCTAGGGACCCTGTGATTAGTTAGCTACCACCAAAGTCTTCTGTTTGCCAAAACGTTCTGATGACTGGTACATCCTCCTCTGGCCTTTAAAACAAATTGTACATCCTGTCTTTGGCAAAGTTGTCCCATGAGCAAGATGTTTGAGTCATTTTCCTCTACATAAGACAGCACAATCAATCTTTATTTTTTCGTTTTGTTTTTTAAGATAGGGTCTGTCTCTATTGCCCAGGCTGGACTGCAGTTGCATGATCAGAGCTCACTGCAGCCTCAACCTCCAAGGCTCAAGTGATTCTCTGGCCTAGTCCCCCAAGTAGCTGGGACTACAGGTGCACACCACTGTCCCTGGCTAATTTATTTATTTTTTGTAGATACAAGGTCTCATTAGGTTGCCCAAACCGGTCTTAAATTTATGGACTCATGTTATCTTCCCTCCTTGGCCTCCAAAGTGCTAGGATTATAGGTGTGAGCCACATGCCCACAGCACAATAAATCTTGAATCACCAGTAATAGCACTGAGGTTAATTAACCCAATCTACTGTTATATTTTGTCCTCCTTAGTATAACGACCTTAGAATGCTCTTCCAACCTTCCCCAGGTTTCTTCCAACACATGTTACAATTTCTTTGCATGTAGCTGTTTCCTACGGGTCATAGTGTGTACCTGTCCCTTAGGAATAGGTTGATATTCAGCCCTAGTTATGGGGTCTAGTCATGCTACTAGCAAAAATTAATGATTTGTGGGGGACTTTAAGAAAAATGGGCATCCCCTTTAATGGTATCTAACCCAGCTTTTGTGCAGAGGAAAGATGTTTTCTTCACACAATAGAGAGAAGCTACTTCCACTGGTAAGAAAGGCTCAGCCTGACTTTCTGTTTCCAGATTGTCAGTTTCAACCGAGTCTAAACAGATTCCCCCATTCCAAGTTTCAGGATATCATTCTTGGTTTTGATGTTCAACAATATCAGCCCTGCAGCTACAAGAAATGAGTTTCCTTCATAGTCGCCATGGAAGTTCTCAGGTTTTCAAACCGTGGCTTGAACTGAGAATTGAGGAACCTAAGCTTGTTATTTTCTCTTCATAATCATTCAAGGACCCTCAACTGAACCCATTCCACCCCACAGTCCTTACAGTTATCTTGACTACCATAACATTCAGTGCAGCAGTCACTTGGACTCCCAAGGCACGTGTTTCAGTTGGCACTTTGTCACAATCAACCACAGGCTATTGCTTGATTAATTGTGATACCACTGCATGTCATAGTTGCTAGTATCCCATTGCACCTAAATTGGCAAGGAGCTGCAGAATGTGCTCAAACATAAGGGAATGACCAACACAACTTCCCAGACTCATCTCTGTGGAACTGTCTCGGAACAACGCCAGTATTAATTCTTTCAGGGAGGGTCCGATCAGCAGGCAGACAAAGCACAAGAATTTGAGGAGGGAGTGTTTGAAATGGACATTTGTTTACTGTAAGTGGATTGCAATCCAGAGCTTGTTAGAGGGTACACAGAATGGTCACAGTGTGTGGCACCAGTGGAACTTTCCAGAAATCTTCCCGCTTAGATGCCAGGGAAAGGTGTTCACAGGTAGGTGTCTCATTGGAAGCACTACACTAGAAACCACCTGAGGGTAGGGGATATGGGAAGTGACTGACAACTAGTGCTGCTGACTGTCATGCATTGTGGGAGCCTGATGCTAGAAAAGCCATTGTTGCCGCAGGATTGCCCATGCATACTGTAGAAACCTAGTGCTGGAGAAAGGCATGCATGCTATGGGAAACTGTTGAGAGACCACAGTGGAATCAGAAAGGAAAATCTCTTTTTACAATGTCCAACCACCTTCGACTACTGACAAAGCTTACTGTTGCAACACCATATATATATGTGTATATATATATATATTTTTTTTTTTTTTCTTTTTTCTTTTTTTGAAATGGAGTCTTGCTCAGTCACCCAGGCTGGAGTGCAGTGGCACAATCGGCTCACTGCAAGCTCTGCCTCCCAGGTTCATGCCGTTCTGCTGCCTCAGCCTCCCAAGTAGCTGGGACTACAGGCGCCCGCCACCATGCCTGGCTAATTTTTTGTGTGTATTTTTAGTAGAGACGGGGTTTCACCATGTTAGCCAGGATCGTCTCGATCTCCTGACCTCGTGATCCACCCGCCTTGGCCTCCCAAAGTGCTGGGATTACAGGCGTGAGCCACCGCGCCCAGCCAACATAATATATTCTTAAGGGTATCTGACTCAATTTTCACAGAACAGGCAATGAATAATTAATTTGGATCTAAAAGGCAACAGTTTATTAATTGGCATACAGTTCTTCTAATTAAAGGAATAATAAAAAATTAAAACATATCTTCAAACATAGTGATGGTATTTGCAATATTTTAAATAGATCATTGATTTTTCCATTGACGTTTGTAATAGAAAATGTTGGGAGAAAAGCTGAGTGTTGGGAGAGAAGCTGGGGCAGGGCTTGCATGTCTGACATAAAGTAAAAGTGTCTTGGAACATGTCCAGGGTCCAGGGTCTAAAACCCCTTGTGGCCTTTGGAACATGTCTAGACTTGCTGGCTCCTTGCTTCTAGCACTCCCATTATCTCAAGTGGCCATATGTTTCAAAGAAAATGCTAAACCGTCACAGCTGTAGCTCATTTGCTTGATACACTGCTTCCTTTCAACCCCCACATCCTCACCACCTGTTTCTTTGTTTGATCACCAATAAACAGCGTGGGCTTCCAGAGCTTAGGGCATTTGCAGCCTCCACACTAGCGTTGGCCCCTGGTCCCACTTTCTCTCTTACCTTGTCTTTTCTTATTCCTTTGACTCCGCTGGACTTCGTCACCCCACGGCCTGCTCCGATCACCCCAACAGGAAATACTTAATTTTGATTCATACATTAAAGACAGATTAAATTGATAGTTGAGTTTGTAATAACGCATTTTCCACCTGAACTCTGAGCTTCTTTCCTCATACACAATTCAAAGTGGTTCATCGCTTTATACTTTCAATATATACTTTTTTGTTTGTTTGTTTGAGAAGGAGTCTCGCTCTGTTGCCCAGGCTGGAGAGCAGTGGTACGATCTCGGCTCACTGCAAGCTCTGCTTCCCGGGTTCATGCCATTCTCCTGCCTCAGCCTCCCGAGTAGCTGGGACTACAGGCGCCCGCCACCTCGCCCGGCTAGTTTTTTGTATTTTTTAGTAGAGACGGGGTTTCACCGTGTTAGCCAGGATGGTCTCGATCTCCTGACCTCGTGATCTGCCCGTCTCGGCCTCCCAAAGTGCTGGGATTACAGGCGTGAGCCACCGCGCCCGGCCGTTTTTTTTTTTTTTTTTTTTTTAAGAAATAGTCTCACTCTGTCGCCAGGATGGAGAGCAGTGGTGCGATCTTGACTCACTGCAACCTCTGCCTCCCGGGTTCAAGTGATTTTCCTGCCTCAGTCTCCCGAGTAGCTGGGACTTCAGGAGCCCGCCACCACACCCAGCTAATTTTTGTATTTTTAGTAGAGCTGGGGTTTCACCATATTGGGCAGGATGGTCTCGATCTCATGATCTTCCTGCCTCGGCCTCCCGAAGTGCTAGGGTTACAGGCGTAAGCCACCACACCTAGCTCAATACATATGACTTATGTGCTAATGAGGTTGGATGAAATGACCTACATGCTGTGAACTGATGAAAACAAACTATTTGTTTAAAAAGCTTGCATTTTTGCTCAGAAATGTTTGTCTCTGGTTTTTTTTTTTCCCAGGTGCTTCTGCTACAAGACTCCTACATGTTAGGGTTTTTGCCCTGCAGTGTTAGCAGGTCCAACAGAGTCATTGCCATTGATAAGAGGGAATTTAGATACCATTCAGCAAGAAAATGCTCTTGTAGTGCCTATCTGATCTTCCTAACACTAAAGGGAAGACAGAGTGTAGTTCCACATATTTAGCAACTTTTTAAATTTGTGTATTAATACATCAATACAGGGTGTAGTAGTTGATTCCCAGGCTGCTAATAAAGACATATCTGAGACTGGGTAATTGATAAAGAGTTTTTTGTTTTGTTTTGTTTTGTTTTTTTGAGACTGTCGCCCAGGCTGGAGTGCAGTCATGAGATCTCAGCTCACTGTAAGCTCCACTTCCCGGGTTCACACCATTCTCCTGCCTCGGCCTCCCAAGTAGCTGGGACTACAGGCGCCCGCCACCACGCCTGGCTAATTTTTGAATTTTTTAGTAGAGACGGGGTTTCACCGTGTTAGCCAGGATGGTCTCTATCTCCTGACCTTGTGATCCACCCACCTTGGCCTCCCAAAGTGCTGGGATTACAGGTGTGAGCCACCACGCCCGGCCAAGAAAGAGGTGTAATGGACTCACAGTTCCACATGGCTGGGAAGGCCTCACCATCATGGAGGGAAGCAAAGGCACATTTTACTGGTGGCAGGCGCCTGTGCAGGAGAACTCCCATTTATAAAATCATCAGATCTCATGAGACTTATTCACTACCAAGAGAACAATATAGGGGAAACCACGCCCCATAATTCAATTATCTCCACCTGGCCCCACCCTTGACACATGGGATTATTATAATTCAAGGTGAGATTCGGGTGGGACACAGCTAAACCATATCACAAGGTCTCACTTTGTCATCCATGCTGGAGTGCAGTGGTGTGATCATAGCTCACTGTAACCACGAACTCCTGGGCTAAAGAGATCTTCCCATTCAGCCTCCAGAATAGCTAGGACTACAAGCACACACCACCACACTCGGCTAATTGTTTAATTTTGTAGAGTCTTGCTACGTTTCTCAGGCTAGTCTCAAACTCCTGGCCTCAAGTGATTCCCCCCACCTTGGTTTCCCAAGATGCTGGGATTACAGGTGTAAGCCACCACATCCAGCCAATTTAGCAGTTTAAAACAATGTAAATATATTGTCTCCATTCCTGTGGGTCAGTAGGCACAAGTTAGCTGGGTTTTCAGGTGAAATATTTCACAGGGATGCAATCAAGGTGTCAGTGGCCTGTATTACGTTTTTTGTTTGTTTGCTTGTTTGTTTGTTTTTTTGTAAGAGTCTGACTCTCACTCAAGCTGGAGTGAAGTGGGGTGATTCTGACTCACTGCAACCTCTGCCTCTTGGACCCAAACCATCCTTCCACCTCAGCCTTCCGAATAGCTAGGACTACAGGTGCATGCCACTGTGCCCGGATACCTTTTGTATTTTATTGTAGAGATGAAGTTTCACCATGTTGCCCAGGCTGGTCTTAAACTCCTGGGCTCAAGCAATCTACCCACCTCAGCCTCCCAAAGTGATGGGATTACAGGCATGAGTCACTGTGCCCAGACTCTGTGTTACTTTTTAAGCTCATTTGCTTGTTGGCAGAATTCATTTTCCAATGGCTATAGAATTCATGGCAGCTTGCTTCTTCAAAGGCAACAATGAAGAGACCGAGTCTTTTCTATTTTGCCTGACATCAGGGAAGGCCTAGGAGCCATTTTAAATGGCTCATCTGATAAGGGGAGGTTCACATAGGCTACTCTGCCTTTTAATGAACTCAAAGTCAACTGATTACTTTAATTACATCTGCATTATATCTTCACTTTTGACATTTAACATAGTATAAACACAGTAACGATATCCTTTGCCACATGCTATTGGCAGGTTCTTCCCACACCCAAGGAAACGGGATTGCATAAGAGAGTGACTAATTGTGGGTCACCCTAAGGTGCTTCCACTACTGTCACCATGCTTCAGTCACCATCTACTGTACTTTAGGGCCACATCCTATCTCCCATCAGACCAGCTGGTAATTTCATGCTTCATCAAGTTTTTCCTGTTCTAACTTGGGTGGCAATTTTGCTCAGCTAAGGATATACCTGGAAAGAACTTATGTGTGTGTGTGTCTTTAACTTCTACCTAACAGCTTGCCCATGCAAGTAGAACTCAACATGAATCTTTCATAGCTGAATTATTATTAATATTATGTCTTAAGGTCTTACATGGGAATAACACCTTTAATACAAACATAGTCCAAATCTGGCTTGAAAGACCTTGTTCTCATACCTTCCTTTCCACGTGCATCGCTGTGACTATGTGGTGTTCTGCAAATAGAGAGTCTGTCTTGTCATTCCTACCCTTGGCTTACGGCTCTGCTGGAGCAGAGGATATTCAGGAAGGCCAAGAGTAGATGTAAACAAATCTTCAATGTATGGACAAAGGATAAATTGCTACAGGGCTGGGAGAGAACGCAGAGTAACACAAAGACAGTACCTTTGTATTGGCAGAATGTTTTCATATTGAGGTGTCTTGTTTATACAGCTTAGCATTCTTATCTCATGGGCCAGATATGTAACTGAGAAATGGGTGTTAAATGACCAGCAGCCATCAATTTCCAATACCAAATGCCACCTTTCAGCTTGACCAGATATGTGATAGCAATTTTAATTCTCTTTTTGACTCAATCATCCAAAATTAAATGTTTGAGGTTAATCAATTTTAAGATAGTCATAGGGAATGTGCTGTCCTCGTGTGTGTGTGTGTGTGTGTGTGTGTGTGTGTGTGTATTTTTTCCGTAATGCTCTGACAATATGTTCAGGACATGTTACCCCAAAGTATGGAAACTTGGCATAATTAACATTTTAAGCTGAAGGAATTTTAGAAACCAAATGTGTAGGAAGGACTTTCTCACCTTTCCCTGAAACAGGTCATAAAACCTGGAAAGGGCTTTTTGACCTTCTTCTGCTGAAGCAAGTAACAAAACCCTCCTATGGGAGCGGCCACGCTTTACCCGGAAGAAAAGATCTCCATCTCTGAAGACACAGGGACACTTAATGAATAGCCCTTGCTGTTTTCCCCCGTTTATTACACTTAGCTGACACCTTTTGGTCCCATTACATTTCTCCATGACCCTTCACTCTTCATCAAACCAGCAAAAAAATACTCAGGTTTAACTGTTTCTTTTAGGCTTTGTTTTCCTGTGAAGATTCATGTCACATAAAACATATAGTAAATCAACTTGCATGCTTTACTCTCATTAATCTGTCCTTGTTACAGGGGTACAAGAAAGGAATGAGAAGGGTAGAAGTTTCTGGCAATGAGAAGGGGACAGGTGGGACACTTCACTCTGGAGTCTGAGGTGGGATTCTGGAAAACAGACACAAGCCTGTGCAAAGTGAGAATTTTCACCAAAGTCAGCTCTCCCAGATCTCTGTTAGAAGTTCCTGGTCAAGAGAAGAAAGTGAAACCTCCTTGTCCCTTATTTCCCCAATGCAGATGGATAGGAAAGAAATTACAAAATTCGTTATCTAGACTGTGACTAGTTTGGTTTCGCGGTGCCTATTGGTTATCGATCCTTTCCTCCCAGGAGCAGCTACTGCTTTTCTGTTTCTGTCATTTTGTGTCAAGAATTTGTGTCAAGTTTTCCACTTGACGGGACATACAAGTTGTTGGTTCTTGTGTGTGCAGGCAGCCAACCACCAGGCTGGGGGGCTGTGGGAATACAGCTGGACAGACACGTGGGTTGCAACCCATTTGCAGCTAACATCTACTGCCAGCTCTCAGGGGGATTATCTAGGCCTGCCTTTCTTTTGGCTACCTTTGAGAATGGTGTGGCATCTTCAGAGGGCTACATTTTTTTCACCCTCTTTGAAGATGCCTCTGCATTTATGGGTAACTCATAAAAGTCTTATGGATTTGGTTTTTTTCCTTTTTCCTTCATTTTTTCTTTTCTTATTTTTTACCTTTCTCCACCTTTTTTCTCTTTTTCTTTTTGTCATACCAGACACATAATGATGTCATAACAAAGACTGAGGGAGGCACATCTCACACATGAATATGAAAACCCTATCACCATATCAATAAAGAACCATGAAAGAATCTATGGATTTTGGTTCCAAGTCTCTTGTAATGGGTACTTTTTTTTTTTTAATGCGACTGTGCTATCAGGAATATTTACTTTTTCTCTTGACCAAAACCTGATAAGATATTTGAAAAAATTTATATATGTTTGAGATGGTGTCTTGCTGTGTCACCCAGGCTGGAGTGCAGTGGTACAATCACAGCTCACTGCAGCCTTGACCTCCTGGGCTCAGGCGATCCTCTCACCTCAGCCTCCTGAGTAGCAGGGACTACAGGAGTATGCCACCACACCCAGCTAATTTTGTCTATTTTTAGTGAAGATGAGGTCTCACTACGTTGCCCAGGCTGATGTGGCACTCCTGGGCTCAACCAATGCTACTGCCTAGGTTCCCAATGTGCTGGGATTACAGGCATGAGCCACGGCACCCAGCCTGAAAGGATTTTTTAAGACCTCTAAGATCAATAGTTGTCCTAATGGGAAGCTGATAGTTACAGACTTATAGGAACAACCTTCTTTTTTTCTTTCTGTTTTTTTTTTTTTTTTTCAGACAGAGTCTCACTCTGTCGCCCAGGCTGGAGTGCAGTGGCTCGATTTCGGCTCACAGAAACCTCTGCCTCCCAGATTCAAGCAATTCTCCTGCCTCAGCCTCCTGAATAGCTGGGATTACAGGTGTGCGCCTCTATGCCCGGCTAACTTTTGTATTTTTAGTAGAGATGGGGTTTCACCATGTTGGTCAGGCTGGTCTTGAACTCCTGACCTCCGGTGATCCTCCTGTCTTGGCCTCCCAAAGTGCTGGGATTACAGGCGTGAGCCGCCACACCCAGCCAATAGGAACAATTTTCTTTTTTTTTTTTTTGAGACAGAGTCTCGCTCTGTCATCCAGGCTGGAGTGCAGTGGCCTGATCTCAGCTCACTGCAAGCTCCGCCTCCCGGGTTTACGCCATTCTCCTGCCTCAGCCTCCCGAGTAGCTGGGACTACAGGCGCCCGCCACCTCGCCCCGCTAGTTTTTTGTATTTTTTAGTAGAGACGGGGTTTCACCGGGTTAGCCAGGATGGCCTCGATCTCCTGACCTCGTGATCCGCCCGTCTCGGCCTCCCAAAGTGCTGGGATTACAGGCTTGAGCCACCGCGCCCAGCCTAATAAAATATCTTAAAAGAAATTTGCCTGGCACGGGGGCTCATGCCTGTAATCCCAACACTTTGGGAGGCTGAGGCGAGTGGATAACCTAGGTCAGGAGTTTGAAACCAGCGTGATCAACATGGTGAAACCCCATCTCTACTAAAAATACAAAAATTAGCTGGGCGTGGTGGCGGGTGCTTATAATCCCATCTACTTGGGAGGCTGAAGCAGGAGAATCACTTGAACCTGGGAGGTAGACGTTGCAGTGAGCTGAGATTGCACCATTGCATACCAGCCTGGGTAACAGAGCAAGAATCCGTCAAAAAAAAAAAAAAAAAGAAAGAAAGAAAGAAAGCAAGAAAGAAAGCAAAAGGAAGGAAGGAAGGAAGGAAGGAAGGAAGGCTCTACTTGGCTCAATGATACTACCAAATTAATTTATAAATTTCCTTAAAAGAGGATTTAATTGACTTAAAGGGAAGTAAATGCTGATATAACTAAGTATTCCTAAAACTTCGAAATATAGAAATTAACCCAAACATTATTTTAAGTTCACATAATCTTGTATAGTCTTTGGTAAATAAAGCAAAGACCCTGTCTCAAAAAAAAAAAAAAAAAAAGTCATTTTGAGACTTTGTCTCAAAAAAAAGGCCATTACACACCTGTAATCCCAGCATTTAAGGAGGCCAAGGTGGGCAGATCACTTGAGGCCAGGAGTTCCAGGCTAGCCTGGCCAACATAGCAAGACCCCATCTCTACTAAAAATACAAACATTAGCCAAGCATGATGGTGCATGCCTGTAATCCCAGCTACTGGGGAGGCTGAGTCACAAGAAGTGTTTGAACCCAGGAGGTGGAGGTTGCAGTGAGCCAAGATCGTGCCACTGCACTGCAGCCTGGGTGACAGAACAAGACTCTGTATCAAAAAAAATAAAAAATAATAATAAATTTTAAAACGGCATTTTATCTATTTCTTTACACGTTGTGATTATTCCTGACAACCCAAAATACATCATGGCTAAGATCCTGATAATAAAAGACAGATTAACAAGAGAAAACATAATATGTTTACTTAATGCAAGTTTTACATGACCTGTGAGTCTTCAGAAATCAAGATGCAAAGGCCAAGGGATAGGTGTTTTTTTTGTTTGTTTTGTTTTGTTTTGAGACAGAGTCTCACTCTGCCACCTAGGCTGGAGTGCAATGGCGCGATCTCGGTTCACTGCAACCTCCACCTCCCAGGTTCAAGGGATTCTCCTGCCTCAGCCTTCTGAGTAGCTGTGATTGCACGCTTGTGCCACCACACCCATGTAATTGTTTTTTTGTATCTTTAGTAGAGACAGGGTTTCACCATGTTGGTCAGGCTGGTCTTGAACTCGTGACCTCGTGATCCATCCGCCTCAGCCTCCCAAAGTACTGGGATTACAGGCGCGAGCCACTGTGCCCGGCTGGATAGGTGTACTTTTATGGACAGTTTTGAAGAAATAGCTTTGGGAAAAAAGGGTATCATCTAATAGTAATTATCTGGGGAGAAATTCATAAGACCTGTTTGTTCAGATCTTTGTTGGCATCCAGGTATAGGGCAGAACTCCTCTGAAATAAGGGTCTCATTATGACCTACTTTCAGGATAGGTAGGGCAGTTAATTCTTTTATGACCTGTTTCCGGGGAGAAAAGGGGGAGCAAGTCAGAGAGTGGCCTTCCTGCTTCTGTGGTTTTCTCAATTTCCTTCAGCTTAAAATACTCAGTATGCGAGGGCACTGCAGTTGGGGATATCCTTTTTTTTTTTTTTTTTTTTGAAATGGAGTCTCAGTCTCACCCAGGCTGGAGTGCAGAGGTGCAATGTCAGCTCACTGCAGTCTCCGCCTCCCGGGTTCAAGCGATTCTCCTGCCTCAGTCTCCCAAGTAGCTGGGACTACAGGCATGCACCACCACACCCAGCTAATTTTTGTATTTTCAGTAGAGACGGGGTTTCAGCATGTTAGCCAGGCTGGTTTCAAACTCCTGACCTCAGGTGATCCACCCGCCTCGGCCTCCCAAAGTGCTGAGATTACAGATGTGAGCCACCATGCCCGGCCGGGGATATCCTATTCTGATCCGCTGCACTACCTACGAAAAAACAACATGAACGTGTAGGGATGCACATTCAGTATGGAGGAAATGAAGCCCAGAGGAGTGGGTCTTTGCATGATTGATCCACAATCCCATCCCTGGTTCACCTCTCTAAAGAATTCATGTTACGGTCGGGCACAGTGGCTCACACCTGTAATCCCAGCACTTTGGGAGGCCGAGGTAGGTGGATCACGAGGTCAGGAGATCAAGACCATCCTGGCTAACCTGGTGAAACCCCGTCTCTACCAAAAATACAAAAAAATTAGCCAGGCATGGTGGTGGGTGCCTGTAGTCCCAGCTACTCAGGAGGCTGAAACAGGAGAATGGCCTGAACCTGGGAGGCGGAGCTTGCATTGAGCCGAGTACGTGCCACTGAACTCAGCCTGGGTGACAGAATGAGACACTATCTCAAAAAAAAAGAAAAAAAAAATTCATATTAGTGGCTATCGATTTTAAAATAAATCAAATTTTCTTTTTTATTTTTTCTTCTAGTATAAGAAACTTCTCGGCTGGGCACAGTGGCTCACACCTGTAATCCCAGCACTTTGGAAAGCCGAGGTGGGTGGATCATGAGGACAGGAGTTCGAGATCAGCCTGGCATGGTGAAACCCTGTCTCTATTAAAAATGTAAAAATTATCCAGGCGTGGTGGCGGGCGCCTGTACTCCCAGCTACTCAGGAGGCTGAGGCAGGAGAATCACTTGAACCCCAGAGGCTGAGGTTCCAGTGAGTCAGGATTGTGCCACTGTACTTTAGCCTGGGTGACAGAGCAAGACTCTGTCTCAAAAAAAATAAATAAATAAAGGAAACTTCTCACAGACACATAAAATTTCACAGAAACAGAAAAATGTCAAGGATCTTAGTAAATGATGAACTTACTTGCTGCTTCTCAGAACTTTAAAAGCCTGTATCTGCCTATATTGATTGCAGTACATTGTTGTTCTTGTGTATACAAGGAAACTAAGGTTAATTGTGCCAGGCTCCATATATTATAATTAAGTCAGTAAGAGGGGTAACATGGTTGACTCTTTGTAGGAAACTTCTCTTCTGTATTTATAGTGCCTCCCTGGCTGATTGGTGCTTTTACCACACCAAGAAAGGGACTGAATGCAGCAACATCTTAGAAAATAAGGTCCCTTTTTGTTAAGGTGTGATAAACGTCTGATTATTACTTTTGCATTCTTACACACTGAAACAATGTACTTCTTTCTTTACAATAAAAGAAAAAAATTACAAAACAAAACAAAAATAAACTATTACAAAACTCATGTTGTGTAGGAATACATAGTTAAGAAAATATAGTTGAAAGTCATTCCTGGCCAGGCATGGCATGGTGGCTCACACCTATAATCTCAGCACTTTAGGAGCCCGAGGCGGGTGGATCACGAGGTCAGGAGTTTGAGACCAGCCTGGGCAAGACGGTGAAACCCGTCTCTACTAAAAATACAAAAATTAGCCGGACATGGTGGCGGGTGCCTGTAATCCCAGCTGCTTGAGAGGCTGAGGCAGGAGAATGACTTGAACCCGAGAGGCGGAGGTTGTAGTGAGTTGAGATTGTGCCACTGCATTCTAGCCTGGGCAACAGAGCAAGACTCCATCTCAAAAAAAACAATTAAAAAAAGTTATTTCTAATATATTTCTCATTTTATATTACGGTAAAATATATGTAACCTAAAATTTACCTTTTTTAACCATTTTAAGTGTACAGTTCATTGACATTAACTAATAAAATGATTAATATTTTGTACATTGTTGGGATTACATTATGCTTGGCTCTTACTTTCTCTACTGTCCTATGACTTAATATAAGTCCTCGGGTCAGTCTATCCATGAGCCTGGGGGGTCCTCTCTGCCTGTCTCCACCCTCCCTCTTTCCCAGACCCTATCCCTCCTGGCAACATCCAGGGACCTCCCCAGTGGACACAGACCATCCTCACTCATTCGGCTTCCTGGCATGCAGACCTCATAGGCTGGGGTACCATTTCAAGGAACAAGAGGCCTCCCTTGTCTATCCCAGGTCTGATGCCTGTCCTCTCCGCCCCCAAAGGCAGCTATTCCACCTATCATTTAATTCTAGGTTACATTTTTCTGAATCTCCAACGTACACAAATCTCGGAAAATGTGAAAACTTTGTCTAAGTTGTTTACCTATGAGCCTGCCTCAGCCTCCCAAAGTGCTGAGATTACAGGTGTGAGCCACCACACCCAACCCAGACCTATTATAATACAAGGACTGATGCTCATGCCCACAGACACAGTTCAAGTCAGCATTAAAACTCAGTGAGGCCGGGGTGCGGTGGCTCACGCTGGTAATCTCGGCACTTTGGGAGGCCAAGGTGGGAGCATAACCTGAGGTCAGGAGTTCGAGAAAAGCCTGGTCAACATGGTGAAACCTTGTCTCTACTAAAAATACCAACATTAGCCGGGCATGGTGGCACATGCCTGTAATCCCAACTACATGGGAGCTTGAGGCAGGAGAATTGCTTGAACCCGAGAGGCAGAGGTTGCGGTGAGCTGAGATCATGCCACTGCACTCCAGTCTTGGCAACAGAGCAAGACTCCATCTCAAAATAAACAAACACACAAACAAAAACCTCAAGATGATACAGGGAACAAAGGAGACGATAAGATGGAGAAAGGACATTTAAGGGGTCAGCAACTATGCCAATTGCTTTGAGATGACAATGATACTTAACGATTAAAAGCCAGTTTGACGGTCTCTGATTATGTCACTTTACATCCCATGCCTGCCACTTTGGGTAGGGTCCCAAGTAAAGAGGATGCGGCTACAGTTAGTCTTACTTTGTTCATATCTAACATGTGAAGAAGAAATGTAACATTGGGGTTTTGGAAAATGGAAATCATAAATGCATGTGAGAGATCACTAAAATGAATGGTAATTTTAATTGAGTCCCTTTTCAGGTGTGCAACTCTGCTCAAAGTCATTGTCATAAACAATGTCACGTCACAGCTAATGTGTGCTACGGCTGAACCCATCTGATGGCTGACTGAACATCAGACGGGTCGCTCCTGAAGAAAATGGTAAAGCCTGACCCTGAACCTACCATTTTCCTGACAGGAATGTAAGTGAACAGGGACAATCCTTACCTGGAGAAGTGCCCCACGTGGCTGCGTGCAGATTTGATGGGAGTCCCAATTACCTTCGTCAAAGTATCTGTTAAAGAAAAATAATTTTCAATGATACTTGTTAATGCACAGTAAGGAAAACTTTATCCAGGACCACTGCAATAGATTTAGGGACTGCCGTAATGGGGCCGTGCAGTGTGGGAGAGAGTTAGACTCAACTCTTTAAGTAACTCTAAGTACAGCATGGGCAAGTGGCAATTTATGCCCAAGGAATAGGGTGGGGACTAGTGGTTGGAAAATTACTAAGAATTAACATCGGGGCAAGAGGGATTCTGGCTAAACTGATCTAACAGGATTCTCGCTGAAGACAAGCTGGGATGATCACTTAAGGGATGGTGGAGGATGAGGAACCTGATAAGATATTGAAGGTGATCAGTTATCTAAGGTGTGGGGGTCTTGCTAAACTAACGTAGCAGTGTTCTTGCTAAAACTACATTTTACGAGAAAGTGCATGGATGGAGTTAGGAGAACGTTCCGGAGCCTGACTAATGTTTGGTTAAGAAGAGAATTTTTGACGCATCCTCCAAAATTGGAGAAAGAGAAGTGAGGCTATCCACTGAGAATGCAGAAACAGAAACCAGATGGATGTTGGGTCCATGAGGACATTCTTCAACTTTGAAGAAGGGTTCTGGTCTGTTCACACTATTATTTTTAAATACATATGAAAAATAAACTCATTTCATCTGTATGCAGTTGTAGTAATTGTGTTCTATATCCTGATAGTAAAAATATGGCCATGCAACAGGTGGGCAACACTCTAATAACAATACTCACACCCCAGACACACACACACATTCTCACACACACACACACACACACGCGCGCGCGCGCACACACACACACACACGCACACACACATGGCCTCAGATTCCTTCCTTGAAAATCCTTCCTTCTCATCAGCCTCTGCTCTCTGCACTGGCTTGCCTGTCCCTCTTTGGTTTTAGGTGTGGGAAACCATACAATGTTGCAGAGATGTGGGAAAGACTCAGGCAAGGAAAATAGAGAGTAGCAAAACAGCGAATGAAAGCAAAACGGTTAAATTATTCAAACAAATTTATAAATGAGGTGATACACATTTATAAACATAAAACTGTTTCCAAGTCTATGTAGAAAAATGAGCCAAAGATAATCATGCCATCTTACCAGGTGAGAAGTTTCCAAAAGCAATTTGGCAATGTCTAGGAAGATTTTAAAGAACACCTTTGACCCTATTGTTAGAGAAGCAGGAGCCGGTTAGAGTCAAAGTAATAGCATTTTAAGTTCAGCTCCATCTTGAGATTAACTAAGGCACATTCCTTGCTGGTCACAACCCATAGCCATGTTTATAATTGAGGAAACAGCTTAACAATACCTAGGCTACTGGTGTAAGGACACACTCCTACAACACAAAATCCAGATGTCCCAATACCCATAACAATATGTGCTTTCAAATTACTTACAGTTATGGCTTTGATGTACTTAATAAAATGTTAAGGACCATTTTCTTTAAATCAACAGAATAGTAAATTTTGTCATGCTGTCAACCCACCTGCACGTAGACACAGCTTAGTTTAGTCTTTACATAGACAAGAGGCTTACATGAGAAAAACTTAAATACAAGGCATTTCTCCTCTTGCTGTCTGAGGATGCTGTGCTCTATAGTCGAGTAGCTTTCAATAAACTCTCTCTTTCCAGTGCACTCTGCGTCTCATCTTGATTTCCTTCCTGCTAGAGATCCAAGAACCCTCTTTCGGGGTCTGGGTCGGGGCCCCTTTTTCTGGCAACACTATGAGTCTCCCCTACAAACATTTTGACGTTGGCTTAGTTATGTCTAGGCATGATTATTCCAACGTTTCTCATACCAAAATAAGAAAAAAAAAACATAAAAGTATAATAGTAAATGGAAAGTAACTGTGACCTATGAATATGAAATACCTCGGAAAGTTTTAAGAGAACAAAATTTAAAAAAATCCAAAACAAAGCCATCCACACCAAATTATCTGAGGCTTCAGAAGATCATGCTGGTGTATATACCAGCACAGTGGTGAGAAACGTGGTCTGTGCAAAGCAAGGATGGGCTAAGTGTCATGACATCAACACTTCATGCCTTCCTGAATTTGTACCCAATCTCTCCTTTCCTCTCTGTGCATTTATACTACACAATGCATACCTTTACACCAAGTCTTACTTAAACTATGAAAAACACGATCAATACCAGGAATATACTACACCCTTTCTGTTTGTTTGTGTTTTGAGACAGGGTCTTGCTGTTTCACCCCAGCTGAAGTGCAATGGATCCATCATGCCTCACTGCAGCCTCAACCTTCTGGGCTCAAGCAATCCTCCCACCTCAGCCTCTAAAGTAGCTGGGACCACAGGCATGTGCCACCATGCCTGACATGTATACACACACACACACATATATACATACATACACACACACAATTTTTTTTTTTTTTTTTTTTGTAGAGGCAGGGTTTTGCCATGTTGCCCAGGCTGGTCTTGAACTCCTGAGCTCAAGCAATCTTGCTGCCTCGGCCTACCAAAATGCTGGGATTACAGGCGTGAGCCACCATGCCCAGCCCTACATTCTTTTTTTCTTTTTCTTCTTTTTTTTAAGACAGAGTGATGCTCTGTTGCCCCGGCTGGAGTGCAGTGACATGATCTCAGCTCACTGCAACCTCCACCTCCCAGGCTCAAGCAATTCTCGTGCCTCGGTCTCCCGAGTAGCTGAGACTACAGGCATGAGCCACCATGCCCGGCCAATTTTTGTATTTTTAGTAGAGACTAGGTTTCGCCATGTTGGCCAGGCTGGTCTTGAATTCCTGACCTCAAGTAATACACCTGCCTCAGCCTCCCAAAATGCTGGAATTACAGGCATGAGCCACTGAGCCCAGCTTCAGCCCTACGTTCTTGATAAATACTAGTAGTAACTAATATTATTATAATCACATAGTGAATATAATAAAACATATATCCACAAAGAAGCACAGATATAATTGCACATATATTTTTCAAGGCTTTATCTGAAATAAGAGCGTAAGATATTGCCAATGATGCCTGTTATTATTCAAAGTGCAATTGCAGGTGTGCAGCCTGGTAGAGGATGCAGGGACAGAGGTTGGAGTGCAATGGTCAAGAGTGGAGTGTTTTTTTTGAGGAGGTAGGGATTATAAAACTGGCCCTGAGCCATCTATACCCAGTGGGTGTGCCCAGCTTCAGCCCCTGTGGGCTACTGTCCTCCCAGACAGCCAGATGACCTTTCCACACTGCACTAGGGTGAGCCCAAGGCTCTGGCCAAGGTGCCTTTCCTACAGGCTTTGTGTATGTACAGGGCTGTGCGTGCTAATGGGGCATATCTTGGCAGAGACCGTCCACCACAGATCATCCAAGGAATATGCTTGGCCTCTCTGCTTAGTTGGCCGCAAAGCCTCTGATTTCAAATTTCCCTGGCTTCCTTCTTGACTATCCAGAAGTTGGAATTTCACAGTACAGATGGTACTCAACTTAAGATGGTTCAATTTACAATTTTTCAACTTTATGATGGTATGAAAGTGATAAGCGTTCAGTAGAAACTGAACTTTGAGAAGTCACACAACCATTCTGTTTTTCACTTTCAGTTTTTCACAATGAGTTACATGAGATATTCAACACTTTATTATAAAATACACTTTGTGTTTGATAATTTTGCCCAACCATAGGCTAATGTGGTTTGAGCACATTTAAGTGCTCAAGGCTGGGCCAAGCAATGATATTCAATAGATTAGGTATATTAAATGCATTTCAGCTTACTATATATATATATTTATTTTTAATTTTTATTTTTGAGATGGAATCTTGCTCTGTCACCCAGGCTGGAGTGCAGTGGCATGATCTCGGCTCACTGCAACATCTGCCTCCTGGGTTCAAGCGATTCTCCTTCCTCAGCCTCCTGAGTAGCTAGGATTACAGATGCACACCACCATGTCCAGCTAATTTTTGTATTTTTAGTAGAGATGGGGTTTAACCGTGTTGGTCAGGCTGGTCTCGAACTCCTGACCTTATGATCCGCCTGCCTCAGCCTCCCAAAGTACTGGAATGACAGGCGTGAGCCACTGCACCCCGCCAATTTACAATATTTTCAATTTATGGTAGGTTTATTGGGGACATAACCCCATCGTAAGTTGAGGAGCATCTGTGCTATGAAAGTGGAAGAAATCATGCACTCTTAGTCTCTGTAACAGTATTCATTGTCAAAATTTTTGAATATCATTAAAAATCATGCTTGCTAAAATACTGCAAATACAATGACCACATAAACTTTAGGTAATATTTTTTTTCTTCCCTTTTAGCCAAACTTTATGTAAGACATTTACCTTCAAAAATAAATTTTAGTTAAAATCTGAATCTAGGGTGACTGAATTTTTTTTAAAGGCTTTGTAGCAAAAACAAAAGTTAGAGATTATGGGCCTGGAAAATACAAACGAACCTACTTTTGTATTTAATATTTAATCATTTGCACATAGAAGAACATAAAAATTCAAAACCAATTACCAGGACACGTACAGCTTGGAGAAATGATCCACGGAGGATATAAAGAGGCAGCTAGAATGTGGTTAGGGAGAGGCCTTCGTAGCCTACTCTGAGAGCATCAGGGCAAGGTGGAAGTGGATGAGAAGAAGGCTGTTAATTGAAAACACAGGGCCCCTTCAGATAAGAAGTGGATGAGGCCAAGGCTGTTAATTGAAAACACATGGCTACTTCAGATAAGAAGTGGATGACGAGAAGGCTGCCAACTGAAAACACGTGGCCCCTTCAGATAAGAAGCGGATGAGGCGAAGGTTGTCAATTGAAAACACGTGGCCCCTTCAGATAAGAAGCGGATGAGGCGAAGGTTGTCAATTGAAAACACATGGCCACTTCAGATAGGAAGGATATCTTGTTCTGCCTCTATCTCTCTTTTGCCTGCCCAGGATCTGATCCTAAAGCCAGGCTTTGTTTTGGCACCTTCAGACGAAAGACTTGACAATTATACATACAGTGTTCCTAAAACTGATACACCAAATAAAGCAGAGGAATAGTTAATAAACCCAGAACTCATGAATATGGCATGAAATGACTTCAAAATCTAGATATGCTTTATGTAATTGTTAATATATCCACGGTTCTTCGATTTTTAAATTATCAGGCCTATGCTGGAACACAATGACTTTTTAAATTTTTGTTTGAGTCAGCTACGGTGCCTTACTGTGATCTCTCTCTCTCTCTTTCGAGACGGAGTTCCGCTCTTGTTGCGCAGGCTGGAGTGCAGTGGTACAATCTCGGCTCACTGCAACCTCTGCCTCCCAGGTTCAAACAATTCTCCTGTCTCAGCCTCCCAAGTAGCTGGGATTACAGGCGCCCACCACCATGCCCAGCTAATTGTTTTTTTTTTTGGTATTTTTAGTAGAGACGGGTTTCACCATGTTGGCCAGGCTGTTCTGGAACTCCTGACCTCAGGTGATCCGCCCGCCTTGGCCTCCCAAAGTGCTGAGATTACAGGCATGAGCCACCACACTCGGCCCTTACTGTGACTTTTTAAACCACACCCTTTTGATAGCAATAAAAATCACCTCCATACGTTTGAATTCCCTCTTGACTGCATTACCTGGGGCAGCAGTATCTTTCTATGCTCTGAACACCTGCCTATCTTCCAGGCAGAGCAGAGAACTTCTCCTGTGGAGGCTCCATTTTTTTCAGTTCATAAAAATGAAATGTAAAGTTGCATCAACCGTCATTATTCAAATGTCACACGGGGACAGCAAATATGATTTTGTTTTTTTGAAGATTAAAATTCTTTGGGACCAGGCGTGGTGGCTTATGCCTGTAATCCCAGCACTGTGGGAGGCCATGGCGGGAGGATCACTTGAGTCAAGAAGTTCGAGACCAGCCTGGGCAACGTAGAAAGACCCCGTAGTGAGGCACAAGAATCGCTTGAACCCTGAAGACAGAGGTTGCAGTGAGCCGAGATTGTGCCATTCCACTCCAGCCTGGACAGCAGAGCAAGACTCTGTCTCACAAAAAAAGATATAAATATTAAAATGAATAACTTGGGTTGAATGTCATATTTTATGAGTATAAATATGAATTTGTGAGCACATATTAATTTCCTTTTTTTATTTTGGCTTCAATTAAAAAGATTCATCAGGCTCCCATTAGGGTTCCATTTTCAGGAAAGATAAAGTATATTCTGCCTTGTCTCTCCTACTGAATATAGCTATAAAACTTGGATAAAACATATGGAAGAGCTGTTTGAGGACTAAGTAGTAACAGGGAAATGAAGGAATAACACTGGATTGTGAAGTACTACTAAATTGGTGATGAATTTTAACTTTTACCTCTCACTTATCCCCAGGCCTGAACTTAAGACAGGCAGAAACTCAGAAGTGAGTCTGTGGTGCAGACTGAGGGCTCCAGGAAGTCTTCTAGCTCAAGGAATGAAAATGGAACTCAGAGTGAAGAATTCCCCTTTCCTCCCATCCCTCCACCACCATCCCCCTCATTTTGAGACAGGGTCTCACTCTGTTGCCTTTTTCTCCAATCTCTTCTACTCCACCTCTCAGGCCATCCTGTTGTCATGATGACAGTGGCCACTCAGGGAGTTCACAAGAACAAAAACTAAAAGTTGGAAAACCTTTCTCTGCCAGGAGTCATTAAAGGTCCAAGAGAGTGGGTCCAACCTCATCGTTTTCCTTTTTTCCTCTACCCCAGAAGTAGAAAAATAATGGCCAGAGGAGACAAAAGGAAACCAAAATTACCGTGAAGTTATGGAAGGAAAGATGCTTGGGAAATGGACCTCTTGGAGTTGCTGATTAACTCACAGGTTCACCCACTCCTCTCCAACAGCCCAAGTGTGAATCTCACCCAAATTAACATACCAAAGACTTAATTGCCCTAACACCAGACAGAACACTGGGTGGTAGGAAGGCTAGAGAGTATATAATTTTAGTTTTATGGGTCATTCTGTCTCTTTTGCAACTACTGCCATTGTAGCATTAAGGCAGCTATCAGCAATACAAAAATGAACAGCATAGCTGTGTTCCAACAAATATTTATTTAAAAAAGAAAGCAAACATGCTGGGCAGAATTTGACCCTCAGGCCATATGCAAACAAAAAAATATGTGACGTTGTTCATTCCAGCACAAGGGTGACAGACATGGTCTCTGCAGAAAGACTGGTTTTGTGTTCACACTTCGCCACTAATTGCTGCTTTGAAAAGGCAAATGCATTTTACGTTTATTTTCTCATCTAAACAATGTTTCATTTCATAGAACACATTACACATATATTTTCTGGGCTTCAATTAAATGCATAATTTCTTTTTTTTTTTCCTTTTTTTATTTTTATTTTTTGTAGAGACCGGAATCTCGCTCTGTCCTCCAGGCTAGAGTGCAGTGGCACGATCTGGGCTCACTGCAACCTTCGCCTCCCGGGTTCAAGCAATTCTCCTGCCTCAGCCTCCTGAGTAGCTGGGACTACAGGCGAACACCTTCACGCCCGGCTAATTTATTTTGTATTTTAGTAGAGATGGGATTTCACTGTGTTGCCCAGGCTGGTCTCGAACCCCTGAGCTCACCCAATCTGCCCGCCTCCGCCGCCCAAAGTACTAGGATTACAGGCGTGAGCCACCGCGCCAGGCCTAAATGCATAATTTCAAAAGAATACGAGGCAGAAAATGATCACTTAAAAAGTACTAGCTGAAAGTAGTATTGTCCTTATGCATTCTGGAGGAATAGCAGCTATTTAAAAAATATATTTGTGAAAATTCTTTCAACCTTGTATAATTTTTCTTAAATTACAAATACTCTATAATGAGATACTAAAACTCTGGGTTTTGAAAGTGTGACCTTGAAGCCTCCACAAGTCCTCTCATATTAAAGGTATATTACTGGAAAAGATAAACAATAGAGAATATATAGAGAATCTTAAAGACAGTACATAAATGATTAAAGTAGTATCTGATTTCTTAAAAATGACAAGTTCAGTATTTTTGAAAAGGATTTCTTTTTTTCAAAGAACGCAAAAAAGAGAAAATTGTTAATATTGAGAGGGAAGGATATACAACTATAGGTCAATGTTTATATAACAAGAGGAGGGGATGTTATAGAAAAACCACGATACAAACTTTCATGGGAAAACAACAAACAAACCCAAGGTTAATGCAAATATAAAGTGCAAGACCAGAACAAATTATACGAAGCCTAGAGAGGAAATTTTTAACGCTTGCAACGGAAGGGAGACTCCTGGCGGCCGCCATAAGCGGAACGGACCCTTGGGGCGCGCGGAAACGGAAACCGGGAGGGGAGGAGGCCTCCCAATTCCGCCTGGGCTGTGCAGGCGCGAAGAAGATCGGCCCCTGCGGGCTGCCGTTCTCCCCAACTGTCAGGTGACCTTCCCATAGCGCACTGCGGGTTTGTCAGCCGCTCGGAACGATGGCGCGTTTCCTGCGGGCTGCGTATCCGCGGTGGTCGCCGTAATAGCTATGGTGGCACCATCGAGACCCGCGGGGCTTCAGGAGCCCCGGACCCGCCACGGAGACTTGCGCGAATACGCCGGATCTCTCTATCAGATTGGAAAACGTTTTAAAGAATAACTTTTCAAGGCTTTAACCTAAGAAGTCCCGTTCATCTTGTGAACTGTAGTGGCACCGAATATATGTATGGAAACACACAATTACTCAAGGATTTAATGTGTCACAGTTCAGCGTCAACTAGTTTTACAATCAAATTTTACGTGTTTGCCCATGTTAACACAATCGTGTCCATTCATGTTTGTAAGTGAAAGAATCAGCTACTAGGACTCACATAGTCCTTTAACACGTGCACTACTTAACAGCAGGTGACTGGAAAAGTGAGTATGGGCCAGGCTTCCCTGCATCGTTGCTGGGCATTATTAGATTGCATTTTTTTTTTTTTTTAAGACGGAGTTTCGCTCTGTTGCCCAGGCAGTGGCCCGATCTTGGTTCACCACAACATCCTCCTCCCGGGTTCAAGCAATTCTCCTGCCCCAGCCTCCGGAGTAGCTGGGATTACAGGCGCGTGCCAGCGCGCCCGGCGTTTGTGTGTGTGTGTGTGTGTGTGTGTCTCTGTGTGTGTGTTTTGTAAAGATGAGGTTTCACCATGTTGGCCAGTCTGGTCTTGAACTCCTGACCTCAGGTGAGCCACCCGTCTGAGTCTCCCAAAGTGCTAGGATTACAGGCGTCAGCCACTGCGCCTGGCCTACGTTACATTATTTAATCCCAGAGCATTTATGCATTACGTTTAAGTTTTTAAGTAAATTGTAAAAATCCTGCTCAAACGAGCAGTCTTTCTTGGTTCCTGGGCCCCACCTTTTTTCCTGTACTTATTAAGGTTGCCATTGGTTCCTGTTTCTGTTGATGCTAGATGGCACTGTCAGCACAGGGTTCCTCATTCCCTAAAGCTAGCTAGCACGTGCTTCTGAAGTACAAATAAGGTGACTTCAAGGCATGAAAGCAACCTGGATTTGGAGCTTAAATGTCCTTTTCCAGGTGGAGAGTTTATTATTGAACCAGCATCTTTCATAGGGAGGTCTAACGTGAAGAGTAGATTTTATCTGAAAATACGAAAATCTTCTGTGGCCATTTTTCCTGGACCTCAGGCTATTTTCCCCACCCTTACTTTTCCTTTGTCTGTACAGAATCTGAACCTAAGCCTCATATAATTTTTTCTTCAAATGTATGAGACCCAAATTCTAATTTACAATTTCAACAGCTGTGTTCCTAAGTGAGCACACCCTAGCTAATATCTGGAACTACAGAAGATTATAAAATACCAACACATTGACACGACATTGAATATCTTAAAAATCTAGCCCTGGTATATACTTCTAGCTTCCTTCAAGTGTACTGAAATTTGTATATCTATTTCTAGCTTCCTTCAAGTGTACTGAAATTGCTGCTCTCCTTGCGATGTCTCAATTTTTTTTGCATTCTCTACACTCCTATTCTCTACGTCAATACTAATGATCTTTTGTATTTATTAGCTCTAATTTACATGGTTTTTAGCTACTTATTCTTCATCTATTAAATCATAAATTGCCTCTTCCAGAAAACCTTCAATTACCATTTACATTTAGGGTGTATGCTCATGCATTTTGTGGATTTCAATAGAGTAATGCACATTTCCTACTACAGCGTCTTTTTTTTTTTTTTTTTTTTTGAGACAGAGTCTCACTCTGTGGCCCAGGCTGGAGTGCAGTAGTGCAGTCTCAGCTCACTGCAACCTCTGCCTCCTGGGCTCAAGCGATTCTCCTGCCTCAGCCTCCTGAGTAGCTCGGATTACAGGTGCGCACCACCACACCCGGCTAATTTTTATATTTTTAGCAGAGAAGAGGTTTCACCATGTTGGCCAGGGTGGTCTCAAACTCCTGAGCTCAGGTGATCTGCTGCCTCAGCTTCCCAAAGTGTTGGGATTACAGGTGTGAGCCACAGCTACTGGACCTACAGTATCTTTAATCTGATTTTTATTGCCTATTTGTTGAACATCTGCTTGATTTGTGCTTTAAATAAAGGAGAAATGTATTTTGGGTTGTAGATGATATTTATGTGGCTAAAAGAAAAAAAATGTACACAAGTGATAAAGATATTAGTCAGAAAGACAAATTAAAAACAAATTCATTAAAAGGCAATATTTCTGCTGGGCGCGGTGACTCATGCCTGTAATCCCAGCACTTTGGGAGGCAGAGGCGGGCAAATCACGAGGTCAGGAGATGGAGACCATCCTGACTAACATGGTGAAACCCCGTCTCTACTAAAAATACAAAAAATTAGCTGGGCGTGGTGATGGGCACCTGTAGTACCAGCTACTTGGGAGGCTGAGGCAGGAGAATGGCGTGAACCCGGGAGATGGAGCTTGCAGTGAGCCGAGATTGTGCCACTGCACTCCAGCCTGGGTGACAGAGTGAGACTCCGTCTCAAAATAAAAAAAAAAAGGCAAGATTTGAAGCTGCATAGTGTTAGCAAGTAGAATGAGTATTGAACACTCCTTATTGTTACAATTTTTTTTTTTTTTTGAGACAAAGTCTCACTCCATCGCCCAAGCTGGAGTGCAGTGGCATGATCTCGGCTCACTGCAACCTCTGCTTCCTGGGTTCAAGCGATTCTCCTGCCTCAGCCTCCTGAGTAGCTAGGACTACAAGCATGCGCCACCATGCCAAGCTAGTTTTTGTATTTGTGGTAGAGACGGGGTTTCAGTGTGTTGGCCGGGCTGGTCTCGAACACCTGCCCTCAGGTGATCCACCCGCCTTGGCCTCGCAAAGTGCTGGGATTACAGGTGTGAGCTACTGCACCCAGCCTAAAATTTTTATTGCTGTAGAGACAGTGTTTCACTATGTTGCCTAGGCCTTTCTCAAACTCCTGGGCTCAAGCAGTCCTCACACCACAGCCACCTAAATTGCTGGGATTTCAGGTGTGAGCCACCATGGCTGGTGGAAAACTCCTATACATACATATTTAAGACAGTTCAATGGGGGGAAAATTGATTTTTCTATCAATGTTCTAGGAAATTGAATATCCTTCTGCAGGGGGAGGGGAAATAAAAATCTGACCTTTGACCCCACATTACATACAAAATGATCACCAGATGGTTCATTGACCTGAACATAAAAACAATTTTATGTAGCATTTAGATTGCAATTGAGAAAAATAATTTCATGTCTATTGTGTAAAGAATGATTTCTGAAACAAGACTTAGGATGTATTTATCATATAGAAGAAAAGATATTCTAACATAGTTGATGTAAACAAAGATTCTGGAGACAGACCAAGTCAAGCTCAGGTTCTTCTGCTCCTTTCCTGTAAGGCTTTAGCTCAGATTCATAACTGGAACTTGGGAGTGGTAATATTGCCTACCTCTTGAAATGTTGTGAGAATTGAATGAACTAATAATACTTAAAACCTGTAGACTAATAGCACATCTATACTAAACACTAAGCCACATTTTCTAATACAGTGTTTTCCAAGGAATTGAAATAGTTATTATTTGAGTCAATCGTAAAATGCATCATTATTTTATGTCACAATAAAGGAATAAATTTGTAGACTATTGCACAAATACATCTTATCACTTAGAATTTTATATTATTACTGAAAAATCAACTACTATAAATGTAGGTATTAGTCTTACATCACTTCTGTAATGACAAAGATGGAAAATATAAGCAGAATACACTAACAACAGCATTCCTAAAATTCCTGTCACTCAGATCAAACTCTTCGGAATCACCTTCTACACATCCTGTCCATGATTTCCCCCACGTTATCATCATCTTTGCTAATCAGGAACTTTGGTGACATCACATTTCTTGACAGAGTCCTAGACTCCTATTTGTGAGATTATATATTCAACCTACCGACAGCACCTCTGTAAGTTTTGATGGTGATCATATCACCGGAAGACATCAATCAAAGGTTTTTAGATCAAGTTGCTGCATGTGCAGACAAGGACAGCCATATTATGACTAGATTCTGGAAAACTTTGTTTTCACAATGTCAATTTTAAGATGCATCTGTACTTGAACGTTGTTAAAAGGTGCACTCTGACATCAGTTGATTACACTATTCTTTCATTTACTGCCAAATTATCAGTATAAACCCATCGTGGATAGACAGTTTTGCATCTACCATCTTTAAAGCCTGAGAACCAAAGCTCATCAGCCCTCATTTTTCACTTTGACACTGGTCACTCCTACTCCAGATTGACATATGGCTTGTTTTTGGTCTGCCACTCTGCCTTTTTTTTTTTTCTGAAGATGAAGATTTAAGTGAGTTTGTTTTTTTCTCATGGAGTGAATGAAGTATGCTCTGGGAGGTGTGAGATTTCTTGAATTGCAAATGTCCAAATTACTAGTACATACATGTTTGCTATTCTGATCTTACAAGTGAGAAATGTGGTCTAGGTCAGCTGCATCTCTCACTCCAGGTCTTCAGATCCCAGGAACTCATTTCCTCATTGAAGGTAGGAATGAGATATGGAGAATATACTCTGTGATTTCGGACCATAAAAAGAAGAGTCTTGATTTTGTAGATGTCCCTGGAAATGTGGTATGTAGTCCCATGGCTTTCTAGAGTAGGTATGGTTCCTGGACACACCCTCTTGCTGTCCAGCAGAGTGATGTTGTGCTATGGAAATCCCTGTTGCTTTTTGGGGGAAAGGGGAGAGTAATTTGTAAGCTGATTCTAAAATTCATATGGAAATTCATGAGATCTAAAAGAGCCACATTGATAATGAGAAGCAGAACAAAGTTAGATTATGGGATTTCAAAACAATATAAAGTGATAGTAATGAGGACATTGTGGTACTGGCATAAGGACAGCAATATAGGTCAATAGAATATAAATGACTGTCCAAAGATTCACCCTGACATTTATAGTCTATGAATTTGCAAAAGTTGCCAAGGCAATTCAACGAGGAATTTTTTTTTTTTTTTGAGATGGAGTTTCACTCTTTTTTTATAATTTTATTTTTATTTATTTTTAATTTTTGTATTTTTTGGAGACTGAGTCTCATCTCTACTAAACCCCATCTCTACTAAAAATACAAAACATTAGTCAGGCGTGATGGTGGGTGCCTGTAGTCCCAGCTACTCGGGAGGCTGAAGCAGGAGAATGGTGTGAACCCATGAGGTGGCGGTTGCAGTGAGCCGAGATTGTGCCACTGCACTCCAGCCTGGGCAACAGAGCAAGACTCCGTCTCAAAAAAAAAAAAAAAAAAAGACAAAATATTTGCTAGTCATATAGGTAATGAGGGTCTACTGTTCAGAATATATAAAAGATTGTAACATCTCAAAAAATAAAAGACAAATATCCCAACTAAAAATTGTATGGGTAAATTGTATAAATGAGTAAATTGTATAAATAGACATTTCTTCAAAGAATATGTATGTATCCCCAAAGGGCACATAAAAGACCATCAACATCGTTAGTCCTTTGGCAATGCAAATCTAAATCACTGTAAGATATACTTCATAAAATTAAAGGCATAGTTTTAAGCTAAGTAAGCCAGTTTGAAAAGACTACAGACTGTGCAGTTCCATTTATATGACACCCTGGGAAAGGTAAAACAATAGAGATAGTAAACAAATTAATGTTAACTAGGGACTCTCCAAGGAGGACAATGAAATAGGTGAAGTAGATGGAATTTCTTTAGGGTAATAAAACCTTCCTGCATGGTGGCTACATCATATTGTTTTTGAAACCCTGCATAACTTTATAATACAAACAGTGAACCTAAATGTATGGAAATTAAAAATATTATTTGTTAGCCAGGCATGGTGGCTCATGCCTGTAATCCTAGCACTTGGGAGACCGAGGTGGGTGGATTACCTGAGGTCAGGAGTTTGAGACCAGCTTGGCCAACATAGTGCAACTCCGTCTCTGCTAAAAATACTAAAAACTTATCTGGGTGTGGTGGTGCATGCCTATAATCGCAGCTACCTGGGAAGCTGAGGCAAGAGAATTGCTGGAACCTGGGAGTCAGAGGCTGCAGTGAGCCATGATCACACCACTGCACTACAGGGTGGGCGACAGAGTGAGACTCCATCTCAAAAAACAAACAAACAAAAAACAAAATATAAAAATTATTTGTAAAAATTATTTAAATACTAAAATATTTAAAAATAAAAAGAAAATAAATGATATGCTAAGAAGAGAAAATTGGATCATGTAAAATTCTCAATTAAAACCATAAAGGGAAGCAAACAAATGGAAGACAGGAGGACGAACAAAGAACAAGGGCAGCAAAAGAAAAGCAGAAATAAATACAGTAGATATCAATCTGCTATATCAATAATCACATTGACTGTCAATGGTCCAAAACCACCAATGAAAAGACACAGATTGAGTGGATCAAAAAACAAGACCTAACTGTATGTTCTCTAAAGAAAACTTATTTCAATATAAAGACAGGTATAGGGAAACGTAAATTAAAATCAAAATGAGATATCACATTATAGCTGTTACAAAGCCATTATCAAAAAGAGTGAAGATAACAGGTGTTGGTGAGAATGTGAAGGAAACCCCTGCACACTGTTGATGAGAATATTAATCGGTACAGCCATTTGGAAAAAAGTATAGAGGCCCCTCAAAAAATTAAAAATAGAACTACCCTAAGATCTAGCAATCCCAACGCTCGTTACATATTCGAAGAAAATGAAATCAGTATGTTGAAGAGATATCCACACTCTCATGTATATTTTAGCATCGTTCAAACCACTGAGGCAGAAACTGTTAAAACAGGAAAAACAGACGAATCCACTATTATAGTTGGTGACTTCAACACTCCTCAATGAGAAGTGTTTAGCATTGTTCACAATAGCCAAGATATGGAATCAACCTATGTGTCCATTGACAGATAAAGAAAATTATATATCTATCCCCAATGGAGTATTACTGAGGCATATAAAAAGGAAATCCTGTCATTTGCAACAACATGGTTGAACCTGGAGTACATTATGTTAACTGAAATGTTAAGCATGCAAAGATAAATACCTCAAGATCTTACTCATGTGAAATCTAAAAAATGGGATTTCGTACAAGTGGGGGTATAGAACGGTAGTTACCAGAGCCTGGGGTTGAGGGTGGGTTTGGGCAGATATTTGTGGATGGATAGAAAATTTCAGTCAGAAAGGAAGAACAATTTCAAGAGATCTATTGTACAACATGGTCTCTATAGTTAAAAACATACAGTCTTATTTTTAAAATGATAAAAATTAGCTGGGCATGGTGGTGTGCACTGGTAGTCCCAGCCACTCGGGAAGCTGAGGCAGGAGGATTGCTTGAGCTCAGGAGGTCTACCCTGCAGTGAGCTATGGTGAAACCACTGCACTCCAGCCTAGGTGCAGAGGGAGAGCCTGCGTCTGTTTTTAAAAATGCTAAAAAAGTGGATAGAACGGCCGGGCGCGATGGCTCACGCCTGTAATTCCAGCACTTTGGGAGGCCAAGGCGAGTGGATCACGAGGTCAGGAGATCGAGACCATCCTGGCTAACACGGTGAAACCCCATCTCTACTAAAAATACAAAACATTAGCCGGGCGTGGTGGCGGCGCCTGTAGTCTCAGCTACTCGGGAGGCTGAGGCAGGAGAATGGTGTGAACCCGGGAGGTGGAGCTTGCAGTGAGCTGAGATCGTGCCACTGCACTCCAGCCTGGGTGACAGAGCGAGACTCTGTCTCAAAAAAAAAAAAAAAAAAAGGTGGATAGAAAGTGTTCTCTCCACAAAAATGATAACTATGTGATAACTAATGTTAATTAGCTGGATTTAGCTATTCCACAACGCACATTATTATTCAAACCTCATGTTATACATAGTACATACATCTCGTTTTATCTGTTATTTAATAAAAATGGAGACACATATTAACTGAAAGTAAAAGATGGAACAAAATATAGCAAGCAAATAGAAACAGCAGGAGTAGTTATATTAATTTCAGAAAAAGCTGACTATAGAGTTAGAAAAATTATCAGTGAAATAGAAACGCATTACATAATAATAGTGGGGTCAATTTTCCAAGAAGGCATAATAATTCTAACATATAGCAACAGAACATAAAACTATGAGGCAGAAACTGTTAAAACAGGAAAAATAGATGAATCCACTATTATAGTCGGTGACTTCAACACTCTATGAGAATTAAAAATAAAATCCTAAGCCTCCCAACTGACTGAACAGACAGGACCCCAGGGAAACTGTAAAGACTGAGTTTCCAGCCACAATGGGACAGGAAGTGGGACATGCCTCCTTATCATCTGTCTCTTTTGCAGTTTAGACACAGCAACTGACCAGCATTCATGTTAAAATAGAGATCATAAGAATGAAGGAATGAACTCTTCTTGGTGGCAATAAGATATCAAATTATAAGCAAGACCTAAGGCCATGCCAGGCAAGGGTTAAGTCACTCACCCCTATACTTGAAGAATAAACTATGTTCTAACTCACAGGAGGTTTATCTTTTTCTCTAGCCAATAAGCAAGTACTGACTTCCACGCCAACTATCTTAAAACAATTTGCAGCTCATCCACCGCCAGACGCTGACTCCACCCTCTGTTCCTCCAGTCATAGCTACAGCTTTGATTGCACAAGAGACTGATTTCAGTGACTTTCTTCTGATAAGAGCCCACCAAACATGTACTGGGTCTGACTGGTTTATAGAGATTGTGTACTTGTCTACCTTTGTGTCCTGAAAGGGGCTTCTGTGCGTAGGGCCTAACTGTAATACATTTAAATGTTAAGTCTCGGACGGGCGCGGTGGCTCGTGCCTGTAATCATACCACTTTGGGAGGCCAAGGCGGGTGGATTACCTGAGGTCAGGAGTTCAAGACCAGCCTGGCCAACATGGTGAAATCCTGTCTCAACTAAAAATACAGAGGCCGGGCGCGGTGGCTCAAGCCTGTAATCCCAGCACTTTGGGAGGCCAAGGCGGGCGGATCACGAGGTCAGGAGATCGAGACCATCCTGGCTAACATGGTGAAACCCCGTCTCTACTAAAAATACAAAAAACTAGCCGGGCGTGGTGGCGGGCGCCTGTAGTCCCAGCTACTCGGAGGCTGAGGCAGGAGAATGGCCTGAACCTGGGAGGCGGAGCTTGCAGTGAGCCGAGATCGCGCCACCGCACTCCAGCCTGGGTGACACAGCGCGAGACTCCGTCTCAAAAAAAAAAAAATAAATAAAAAAAATAAAAATACAAAAATTAGCTGGACATGGTGGCAAGTGCCTGTAACCCCAGTTATTTGGGAGGCTGAGGCAGGTGAATCGCTTGAACCCGGGAGGCAGAGGTTGCAGTGAGCCATGATGGTGCCACAGCACTCCAGCCTTGGGGACACAGTAAGACTCTGTCTTAAAAAAAAAAACAAAAAACAAAAAAAAAACCTCAGTCTCCACACCAAGGTGAACATGGGTCATAGGTTACACGCATGTTTGTTCAGTACACATGCCATAGGGCTACCTTCAAGAATATTTATAGCTTTTTTTCTTTCCAAATTTATAGATCTTACGATTTTTATGTTAACAAGTATATACCCTAAAACCCCAATAAAATTAAGATCAAAATCAATAAAAGGCACATAACTGGTAAACTTCAAAATACACAGAGATTAACCAACACACTTTAAAATAACACATGATGCAAGAAATCTCAAGAGAAAATTAAACGGCATTTTGAACTAAGTTTAAATTAAAATGCATCTTATCAAAATTTGTAGAATGCAGTGAGGGAGCGTAGGGGGGAAATATATCTATTGAAAACAAAGCAAACAAACAAACAAAAAACATTGGCTGGGCACAATGGCTCACACCTGTAATCCCAGAACTTTGGGAGGCTGAGGTGGGCAGATCACCTGAGGTCAGGAGTTGGAGACCAGCCTGGCCAACATGGTGAGACCCTATTTCTACTAAAAATACAAAAATGAGCTGGGCATGGTGGCAGGCGCCTGCTCTCTTTTGCTTTTCTTTTTAAAAATTTTTATTTATTTATTTATTTTATTTTTTTATTTTTGGAAACGGAAACTTCCCATCAAACAAGGACTCATCCCAGCTACTAGGGAGGCTGAGGCAAGAGAATCACTTGAATCCAGGAGGGAGAGGTTGCAGTGAGCCGAGATTGGGCCATTGTACTCTAGCCTGCGTGACAAAAGCAAAATTCCACCTCAAAAAAAAAAAAAAAAAAAAAAAGGGCCACGTGTGGTGGCTCACTTCCCAGGACTTTGGGAGGCTGAGGCGGGTGGATCACGAGGTTAGGAGATCGAGACCATCCTGGCTAACACGGTGAAACCCTGTCTCTACTAAAAATACAAAAAAAATTATCTGGGCATGGTGGTGGGTGCCTGTGGTCCCAGCTACTCAGGAGGCTGAGGCAGGAGAATGGCGTGAACCTGGGAGACAGAGCTTGCAGTGAGCAGAGATCATGCCACTGCGCTCCAGTCTGGGCAACAGAGTGAGAGACTCCGTCGAAAGAAAGAAAGAGAAGAAAGAGAAGAAAGAAAGAAAGAGAAGAAAGAAAGAAAGAAAGAAAGAAAGAAAGAAAGAAAGAAAGAAAGAGAGAGAGAGAGAGAGAGAGAGAGAGAGAGAGAAAGAAAGAAAGAAAGAAAGAAAGAAAGAAAGAAAGAAAGAAAGGAAAAGAAAAGAAAGAAAAGAAAGAAAGAAAGAAAGAAAGAAAGAAAGAAAGAAAGAAAGAAAGAGAAAGAAAAAGAGAACATATAAAAATCAATAATCTAAATTTCATCCATAGGAGACTTAAAAGTAGAGCAAACTAAATCCAAAGAAAGCAGAAGAAAATAGAGAGTACTGTAAATAAAGTGAAAGCTAAGTAAAAGATAAAGCAATTGGAATTTTCAAATGAGTATTGAGAGTTTCATAGTTTCCAGAGCATAGATGTGTCCGCAGTTAACTAGGAAAACAGAACACCCTAAACTGAACTCCTGCTTATCAACATGCAGGGGTGGCTCCCCTGAAATGAGGAGACATGAATCTTCAGGAATGATTAAGCAAAAGCACACAAAGCAGGGCAATTCATTTAGTTATTAAGTTGGAAAATACTGTAGCTATGAATAATCCAGCAACAAGGAATTTAGGTAAATTTTGCTAGGTACACAAGAAAAGGTACATACGACAGAAAAAAGTCAAAATACATGTTATGGTGTCAGAACAATGAGAAACCCATGAGGATTTTATAAGAACGTCGGAACACCGAAGAGGACGTGCAGACACAGATGGGTGCACATCTGCGTGTCCATGAAGACAATGCCCCAAAAGGCTGCACATTGCCCACCACCATCATTGCTGTCACCTCTGCAGCCCCCTGCCAACCTTGACTGAAAGTTACCTGGGATCCTTCTGTGCAGCTGCGAACCCCCCTCATCTGCAGTTTCCTGTGAAGCCGCTCTCACCCTGTGATGCAAGGTGGCCGTGAGCCAGCCACTGTGAATTTGTGATCCAGTGATCCAACCTACATCTGCAAAATGGCTGAGGGGACAGAAACTTCTCTGCCCTTCCCCAACCTTGCCCCTCCCCATCACCAACCCCTCCTGGTAATGCTGCTGCTCTTTGCCATCAAACAAGGACTATCCTTACTTGTTCCAACTGTCTTCCTTGTCAGTAGATCTCATGGACTGTGGGTAACACTTAAAAGAAGAAAAGGCATTCGAACTTCTCCCCACAGAATGCAGTCCTTAGGGAGCAGCCTCTGCATCACTTCCAGAGCTGCCCTCCCTCCCCTGCCCAGTCCCTTCATGGTCTGTCCTTCCTGCTTCTGCCTCCTCACATATTACTCATTCCAGCGATCCTTCCAACCCACTGTCCTTATCTCACGTCCTGACCTGTGCCAGATACACTGTTTCCTCTTTCCTTTCCCTCCCCTGTCTGGTGGACCCCGGCCCCTCACGCTCCAGCATCTCCTCCAATGCTCCTCCTCCTGGAGGACCCCTTGTCCATCGCATCCCAGGCCTGATGCCTGTCCCCTGAGTGCCCAAGGGCAGCTCTTGCACTTGTAGTTCAGTTTCTGTTGAGTTTTCTGAATCCCCACTGGTCTTAAACACCTGAGAATTTGGAAACTTTGTCTATGTTGCTCCCCTGTGAGCCCCACACCTGGAGTGGACAAACAGCAACACAGAAGATTTTGTTTTTGTTGTGTTTCACTAATGAATTAGTGACTCTCTTTACCCAAATGCTTGCCTACTTCCCTAGACACCCCATCTCTCTTTCAATCTGAAGAGGGTTTGTACCTGAAGATGAACCTGTTTCTTGTGCTGTCTTCTGTTCTCAGGTCAGGATGTGAGCCCTGACTCTGCCCAGCCCTTTCACCAGCCTCTCCATCCTCAATCCACCACAGAGCCCCTCTCATGGGCTATGCTGCTTCTACCTCATCTGTCCCTCTTCTGTTCTTCTGGACAGTTTTGTCCTTGCAAACCTAGGAAAAGTATTTTGTTCTCTAAAATTCACCTATATTAATATGGCTCCCTTGATAAATATTTCCAACGTTATTGTCATATTTCATCATTTCTAGTCTTTTTTTTTTTCAAATTTTATTACAATAGCTGTTAGCCTAGTGGTAGCCATGACATGCTTTTCATTATTTGCATGAACTTGTGCTGAAACCTGCTGTCATTTCTTGTAGGATGGCCTGCAGCAACACTTACAGAACAGGTGTGAAGAGGAATGGTGCAAATCGCACAGAAAATGCTACAGTCTCTTTTGTTAAGAAATGTTTTATTGCCATCAGTCTTCATGCCAGTGTGATTAAGATATCCAAGATTGTGCATTAAAGTCTGGTTTAGAACTATCATAAGCACAATTTCAAGATATCTATTAATTTACTTATGAATTAATTTCAAGATTGTTTATATTTTTATGTGACTAACACTTATGCTTTTATAACTACGGAAGGGCTTTTAACATAAATATCAGATAGACTCTTACATGTTTATTAGTCATGCCCCTCAAAATGACATTTTATTCTGTCAAGGAAAGACAACATATAGGAGAGTACTCTCATAAGATTATAATGGACCTGAAAACTTCCTATCACCTAGAGATGTCAAAGCTGTCATAATGTCATAGCACAATTACTTTAGTTTTTAGTAAATTAAGTGTAACCTTAGTTTACAGTGTTTCTAAAGTCTGCAGTAGTGTACAGTAATGTCCTAGGTCTTCATTCACCACTCAATCACTGACTCACCCAGCAGAACTTCCAGTCCTGCAAGCTCCAGGCATGGCAACCGCCCTATACAACTGAACAATAATTTTTGTCTTATACCATATTCTTACGTTTTCTGTGTTTAGATAGGTTATATGTTTAAATGCTTATCATTGTGTTACAATTGCCTATAGTATTCAGGACAGTCACATGCTTATAAGCTTATGGCTTGGGAGCAATAGTAAATACCATACATCCCGGATGTGTAGTAGGCTATGCCCTCTAGGTGTGTGTCATGCTCTCCGTGTTTGCACACTGATGAAATAACCAAACAATGCATTTCTCAGATGGTATTTCCATGATTAAGCAATGCATCACTGTACTTTGACAGATATATTATCCTTTTATTTATTTATGTTTTTGAGATAGGGTCTCACTCTGTTGCCCTATCTGCTAGATTTTACCCAGCCCCATTCAAGATGGAGTTGCTCTGGTTCACATGCCTCTGGCAGATGGACATTTGTTTGCCAAGCAATGCTGCAGTCAGGGGCTCTGGATTTCAGTCCTCCATACAGAGAATGTCAAGGGCAGACCTTAAGAAAAATAAATAAATGAATAAATAACAGCATTGATACTTTATGTATATTTTTATTCCAAATTAATAGATATGTTACAGGGGAAGGGTCCTGATCCAGACCCCAAGAGAGGGTCCTTGATATTCAGGGCCAGTCTGCAGAGTGAAGTGAAAGCAAGTTTATTAAGAAAGTAAAGGAAGAACAGAATGGTTACGCCATAGACAGCAGCCCTGTGGGCTGCTGGACTCCCATTTTTATTGTTATTTATTGATTATATGCTAAACAAAGGGTGGATTATGCTAAAATGCAGTGGCCAGAGTGCAGTGGCACAATCTCAGCTCAGTGCAACCTCCACCTTCCAGGTTCAAGTGATTCTCAGGTCTTTGTACCGCACAGCCACCCTGCAACAACCCCAAGGATGAAGGGCAGCCCATTAGAGATGAAGGAAATGGGTGTAATAGGTTGAACCACCTCACCTCAACCAAATCCCTGCATTTCCTGTGACTGGTTGTTATTTATGGCTGATAAACTTACTACATTTTATAATATATGGGCTTCCTGACTTGCTATGATTCAAATTAAAATTTTCAAATTAAACAAAAGCAATACACATTAATGGAAACTATACTTTGAGTGTCCAGTCTTTCTGTTTTTCTGTTTCAGTACAGTATTCAATAAATTACATGAGATATTCAACACTTTATGATAAAATAGGTTTTGTGTGGATGATTTTCGAAAACATTAGGCTAATATAACTGTTTTGAGCACACTTAAGGAGGATAGGCTACGCTACGATTTTAAGTAAGTTAGGTGTCTTCAATGCATTTTTGACTGATGACATTTTTGTTTTTGTTTTTGTTTTTTTTTTGAGACGGAGTCTCGCTCTGTTGCCCAGGCTGGAGTACAGT
The DNA here is from genome assembly GCF_003255815.1 of Theropithecus gelada. NCBI lineage: Eukaryota > Metazoa > Chordata > Mammalia > Primates > Cercopithecidae > Theropithecus > Theropithecus gelada. The sequence continues at coordinate 3,795,898 of NC_037674.1, forward strand.
GGCCGGATCTCAGCTCACTGCAAGCTCCGCCTCCCGGGTTTATGCCATTCTCCTGCCTCAGCCTCCCGAGTAGCTGGGACTACAGGCGCCCGCCACCTCGCCCGGCTAGTTTTTTGTATTTTTAGTAGAGACGGGGTTTCACCATGTTAGCCAGGATGGTCTCGATCTCCTGACCTTGTGATCTGCCCGTCTCGGCCTCCCAAAGTGCTGGGATTACAGGCTTGAGCCACCGCGCCCGGTGACTGATGACATTTTTAACTTGTGATGGGTTTATCTGGAAGTAACCTCATCATAAATCAAAAAGCATCTGTAATTTAAATGGAGCTTTCTATTTATAAATGAGCAACACAATTCTCATTAAAATAAATAGAAACTGGTAAATTTTTTTTTTTTTTTTTGAGACAGAGTCTTGCTGTGTCACTGAGACTGGAGTGCAGTGGTGCAATCTCAGCTCACTGCAACCTCCGCCTCCCGGGTTCAAGCAATTCTCCTGCCTCAGCCTCCTGAGCAGCTGGGACTACAGGCGCCCGCCACCACGCCCGGCTAATTTTTTGTATTTTTAGTGGAGACAGGGTTTCACCATGTTAGCCAGGATGGTCTTGATCTCCTGACCTCATGATCTGCCTGCCTTGGCCTCCCAAAGTGCTGGGATTACAGGCGTGAGCCACCGCGCCCGGCAGAAACTGTTAAGTCTTATCTCCTCTATTGTTTCCCACAAAACTTCCAGTTTTCTTTACATTTGGGAATCATCTTGTCTCCTTTCATCACTAAATAAATACCACAGTTTGTATCAAGTTGCTCTCCATATGCAAGGAAATTAAAGTTAATGGTGTCAGATTATAATACACTAAAAGAATGAAAATGAGAAGTAATTTTTAAAATTTGGTTATTCATTTATTTATTTTTATTAAGGTCTGCCCTTGACATTCTCTGTATGGAGGACTGAAATCCAGAGCCCCTGACTGCAGCATTGCTTGGCAAACAAATGTCCACCTGCCAGAGGCACGTGAACCAGAGCAACTCCATCTTGAATGGGGCTGGGTAAAATGAGGATGAGACCTACTGGGCTGCATTCCCAGATGGTTAAGTCATTTTAAGTCACATCAGGAGATTGGCACAAGATACAGGTCGCAAAGACCTTGCTGATAAAACAGCATGCAGTAAAGAGGCCAGCTAAAACCTGTGAAAACCATGATGGTGACGAGAGTGACCTCTGGTTGTCCTCAGTGCTATATCCCACCAGCACCATGACAGTTTACAAATGCCATGGCAACATCAGAAAGTTACCTTATGTGGTCTAAAAAGGGGAGGCAGGGATAATCCACCCTTTGTTTAGCATATAATCAATAAATAATGATAAAAATGGGAATCCAGCAGCCATGGGCTGCTGTCTATGGCGTAACCATTCTTTTCTTCCTTTACTTTCTTAATCAACTTACTTTAACTTTACTCTGCAGACTGGCCCTGAATATCAAGGACCCTCTCTTGGGGTCTGGATCAGGACCCTTTCCCTGTAACATATCTATTAATTTGGAATAAAAATATACATAAAGTATCGATGCTGTTACTCTGTTGGTTTCTCACATCTTAAACATCTTTAACAAATGCCCCGGAATTGTTTTAGTCCATTAGACTGAGGATTTCATCACTTGTATGAAATTTGCTAGTGAGTCTCAGGGACTCATCCTGCAGAAAGGCTTCCTTCACTAGAGAATGTGTTCCTCTCAATACAATCCTGTTGGCATTTGTACAATTTACAATACAGGCCCTAAATCAATCCTGGTCTTTTTTTTTTTTTTTTTTTTTGAGACTGAATTGTTGGGAATAATGCTCAAAATCCTAAGGAGACTGAACACTCAAACGAAGGATTCTTAGCAAAGCAATTTTACTACTGCCCAGAGGGGTGCTTCTCCTTGGCCAGTCGCCATGAAAGCACACCTGAACAAAGGGGCACAAGAGCCTTTATTCCTGACGCAAGTCCTGCCCCTCTACCCTTTCCCCATTGGCCGGAGTCCGGTCGCACAATGTGAACTAATCCCGGTTGACTAGATATTTGAACTTTCTTTAGATGAGGTGGGCATGTAAGGGAGAGAGAGGAGAGGGGAAGGGGTGTCTGCAATGAGCTAGAGAGCTAGTCTCCTTTCCAAATAAGGAAAGGAATGTGAGCTGGTACTGATAAGCCTGGTACTGTGGCGTGTCTGGGCATGTAACAAAGGCAGAAAGGAAAAAAGGAAAAAAAGGAAAAGGGGCTGGCGGGGGGGTGGGGGTTACTATGAATTAAATAATAAAGGATTGATCAGGCTATTTGAAGAGAAACCTCATCATATCCCACAGAGTCTTTCTCTGTCACCCAGGCTGGAGTGCAGTGGCTTGATCTTGGCTCACTGCAACCTCAGCCTCCTGAGTTCAAGCAATTCTCCTGCCTCAGCCTCCCGAGTAGCTGGGATTACAGGTGCATGCCACCATGCCCGGCTAATTTTTTTTTTTTTGGTGGTAGACAGGGTTTCACCATGTTGGCCAGGTTAGTCTCGAACTCCTGGCCTTGTGATCCACCCGCCTCAGCCTACCAAAGTGCTGGGATTACAGGTGTGAGCAACTGCGCCCGGCCCCTAGTCTACTTTTCGTAGCCCTAAATTGTTTCTTCAGGAGGAAATCCATGTTCAGCTCAGGTTGAGGAATCCCATTTTCACTACCCAGGACACTAAGCCATCGATTTGAAACCGCCTTTGCAAAAAATCATAACTGAGAAAATTATTACAATGAAAGAGATCTGACCTAAACGACTCCATCTTGCTTCTGACCTCCAAGCCGCCCTTGTTCATTCCCCACTAACTTCAGGAGGAATTTAGTGTATAGTTTAGCTTTTAAACGAAGACGTAACAGACCTTTCCGAAAACAACACCCCTCCATCATGCCTTTGCAGGAATAACGAATCGGCTACAAGATTAGAAATTAGGGTTTAGGATTCATTCAGCTGGAGACTGCAGGACTCTAAACCGCCTCAAACTGCTCCTGGGGATAACATCACTATTGTGAAACCTAAGCTCAGTCAGGACTTGAGATATATTCCAGGCCCTGCACTCGATGGATCAGCGGATACCACCCAGATCAATAAACTGACTCATCTGATCTCATGGCCCCAACCCGGGAACTGACTCAGCGCAAGAGGACAGCTTCCACTCCCTATGATTTCATCTCCAACCTGACCAATCAGCACTCCCCGCTTTCCGACCCCCTACCCACCAAATTATTCTTAGAAACCCCTGATCCCCCTATGGGGAGGGAGACTGATTTGAGTAATAATAAAACTATGGTCTCCCGCACAGCCGGCTCTGGCTGATTTATTGTTTCTCTATTACAGTTCCCCTGTTTTGAGAAATCGGCTCTGTCTAGACAGCTGGCAAGGTGAATCCCTTGGGTGGTTACAAATTCACATAAAAACTACCTCAGAGAAGTGTCAAAGGTTCAGCCTAAACGATAGACATCAACCCAGAAGATAACCAATACAAAGGTGTTAAATTATTGACAGAGTAAAAAAAAAGAAAAAAAGAAAAGAAAAGAACAGAAAATCCCCAAACACTCACAAGCGTCAAAACTTAAAAAATGCTAACTAATAATAGAAAATCAATAAGGACTGTAATTTCCTTATTACAAGATCAGATTATAAAACTATATGCTACCTGGATATGGATGACAACGTTTTCTGAATGATATTTTTGGTTCACTGAAAACTAAAAAAAAAAAAAAAAAAAAAAAAAAAATACAGTAATCATTCATCAAATAGTAAGAAAAACTATATATCTATATTATTGGTTATCTGTGCAAACATCATGCAGACAATTACAAAAGCAAGTTGGGAAAAAAATCAAAGACTCCAGGCAATGTCTACAGTTTTTGGGTAAGGAGAAAAGCAAACAACATGACGACATTTCTATGTGCGCAGTGCGGAGTGACTGTCTCTACATTTAGAATGGGAGTCGCAATGTTCTGTCTACACAAATTAATTCTTTGTCCACCTTTTACAATTAGAACAAGCTAAACAATATAATGAAAATAATCCCAGCCTTTATTAAAGCATGAAATTCTGAGCATATTTGATCCTGTGCCTCACAGAAAATCTTGTTCCTCTCCTTTTCAACCAGAGGTATTTCACAGGAAATTTCTCGACAACACTAAAAAGCGTGTAACATCTGCTTTTCCTAATAAAAGTAATATTTCCATTGCACTGGTAAAGAATGATAATGGAAAATAACTGACAAGATACTTTGAAAAAACGATTATGAATGTATTTTTAAATACAAAAACGAAAGTTGTTAATACAGAATACGAACATGCGAAGTTGGTTTTAGATGATGTTTATGTGAAATTATAAAAAAGAAAACTGCATACAAGTATTAAAGATATTTGGACCTTAAAACGAAAACACAAAAGCAAGAATGAATATTACCAGGAAAGCCTGAAGCTGTTAAGTGTTCTTGATCAGCAAGCAGAATGACTGGAGAGAAAAGCCTTTCTTATGCAAAAGAACCGCATTCCTCAAAGAGCTCCAGAGGGAAGCCAGGGGGCAGCTGGCCTTGCCACTGCAGACCCCACAGAAGGCTCTGAGCTCAGCTGCAGGGGCTGTGGCCCCGCCCTTGGTGGGCGTGGTCTGCAGCAGGAGGACCGCATTCATGGGGCAACTGCGCTTGCGCAAGAGGGATGTCTGGAGGGGTTTCTGCCACCTCTGGTGGTTGCTGGGTGGGTACAAAATCCCAAAGGCTTCAGAAGGAGGGAATCCTAATGATGAGTGTTGACATCTCATAAAATCTACCAAGAATGGACTAAGCAAATAAAGCAGGGAACAATGTTGGGGAGGTTGCCTAAGATTCACAAGGACATTAAAGACATAAGTGTCAACAGTGATGGTGAGTTCTAAATCCTCCTCTTTTTTCAAGGGGCAACTGAGCATATTGGTGTAGGTGCAAGGCCTACAGGTTTTCGTTCGTTCTTCTTTACATAATAGCACACTGGGTTAAGAGAAGGCCCTAGAGAGAGAATTCTTGTGTTAAATGAAGTTTCTTACTAAAATAGTGTGATATTTTCACAAAGAGAAATAAACCAATGGAAAAAAAAGGGAGTCAGTAAATCAGATACATGCATATATACACAAATAATTTATGAGATTAATTGGGGAAATGCGGATTTTTCAATAAATATTCCAAGAAATACATTCACAGGAAAAAATAAAATCTGATCTATAACCTCACATTACACATAAGATCATTCCTAGGTGGATCTTAGACCTAAATATTAAATCAATTTCACACAGGATTTACATCTAGTTTGGGAACATGACTTCATGGGGTAGAGTAACATTTCTTTTTTCTTTTTTTTTTTGAGACAGAGTCTCACTCTGTTGCCCAGGCTGTAGTGCAGTGGTCCAATCTTGGCTCACTGCAACCTCCACCCTCTGGGTTCAAGCAATTCTCCTGCCTCAGCCTCCTGAGTAGCTGAGATTACAGGTGTCTGCCAGCACGCCTGGATAATTTTTTTGTATTTTTAGTAGAGATGGGATTTTGCCACATTGGCCAGGCTGGTCTCAAACTCCTGACCTCAGGTGATCTGCCTGCCTCGGCCTCCCAAATTGCTGGGATTACAGGCATAAGCTACCATGCCTGGCCCTAGAGTAACATTTCTTAATCTGGTCCTAGAATGTATTTTCCATACAAAAATGATATTCTAAAACACTTGATGTAAGTAAAGACTTCAAAGATAGACTCAGTCAAACTCCAGTTTCATCTATTCCTTTCTTGTAGGGCTTTAGATCAAATTCACTAGGGGAACATGGGAGTAAAACTAGTGCCGAGCTCTTGAGATGCTGTGAGGATTAAATGAACTAATAATCCATAAAACCTGTAGATTAATATCAAGTCTATACAAATGAATGTAGTATTTGCCAATACTGACATAAACAGTATTTGCAAAATAAATTACATACATCAATTATAAGTTGCATCATTACTTTACATTTCACAATGGAGAATAAAACCGCTGACAAGTCAGATAATCATGTATTTGGCTGTAAAATAAGATTAAAAAAAGTTTATCCTGAAAGGCACAATGTAAACATCCATGACCAAATCTTCTAGAGGCCTCTGGAGCAGCACTAGAATTTTTTTTTTTTTTCCTTGAGACAGAGTCTCGCTGTCACCCAGGCTGGAGTGCAGTGGGACAATCTCGGTTCACTGCAACCTCTGCTTCCCAAGTTCAAGTGATTCTCCTGCCTCAGCCTCCCAAGTAGCTGGGACTACAGGTGCCCACCACCACGCCCAGCTAAATATGTATTTTTAGTAGAGATGGGGGGTTTCGCCATGTTGCCCAAAGGTCTTGAACTCCTGAGCTCAAGTGTTCCACCCACCTCAACCTCCCAAAGTGCTGGGATTACAGGTGTGAGCCACTGTTTCCAGCCAAGTAGGCTAGAATTAATAGTCGCTGTGTTAAAGAGAAACCTCAAGAATGAACTAGAAATAACAAAAATACAATAAATGTGGAGAGGTGCTATATGTGCTATGTTTCAATAAATCTATTGAGAAGGAAGATAGAAATGGCAAACAGTCACTTTGCTACTTCTTCATTGGATGGGTATCTTTCTTCAGAGTTAAAGCTCTACATTGAGAATTTCTGTTCTAAGAAATATGAGCAATGAACCCAAAAAGCTATATTTCAAACCTAATACTTTAATTCACAACAGTTCTCTATCCAATTCATTCTCCATTTGTCTTTCTTTTCATGTAGATGGTGATCTACATGATCACATATAAAGGTGGCCCTTTATGGCCAATCTTTGCAGAAATGAATGCATTATTGTTTTTAAAAATGGTTTTGCTATGTTCCTGCTATGGTTTGAATTTTTGTCCCCTACAAAACTGATGTGGGAACTAAGTGCCACTGTAGCAGTATTAAGAGGTGAGGCTGTTATCAGGTAATTAGGGCTTGAGTGCTTTAGCCTCATAAATGGATTAATGCCATTATACTAGGAGTGCATATATGGAAATGATATAGGAGCTAGTTAAAAGACCTTCCAATGGCCAAGAGTGGAAAACTTTGAACAACAAAATAAACTAGTTAGATTTAAGTGTAAAATAAATATCCATGTTTGCATAGTGATATAAATAAATGAGTGAAAAAATATAAAAAACAAATGGAGGAAAACTGATGCATTTCACATGTTGAAGGATTCCAAATTGTTTTTGCAGATACTCTTCCCATAAGGAGGTGAAAAATGACTTCCCACTTCTTACGTGCTAAGCCTAGTGACTTCTTTTCAAAAGTACAACACAGAAAGTGTAACAAATAGCAATTTAACAGTGGAGGAATCTGATAAGAAGTAATTCACACAGGTAATCAAATTAAGGTCAACATGATACAGCATGCTATTAGTATGCAACATTGGTATGATGTGATAAGAATGGCAATTTCCCTGTGTAGTCCTCCTTTTGTTTTTTTGTTTTTTTTAAATATTTTTTACTTTTGTTTAAAGTTTGTGGGTACATTGCAGGCTTGTTATATGGGTAAACTTGTATCACAGGGGTTTGTTGTACAGTTTATTTCATCACACCGGTCCTAAGCCTGTACCCAATAGTTTTTTTCTGCCCCCCTCTCTCCGCTCACCCTCCACCCTCAAGTAGGCCCCTGTGTCTGTTGTTCCCTTCTTTGTGTTCATCAATTCTCATCATTTAGCTCCCAACTATAAGTGGGAACATGTGGTATTTGGTTTTCCACTACTTTGTTAGTTTCTTTTTATTTATTTATTTATTTATTTATTTATTTATTATACTTTAAGTTGTAGGGTACATGTGCATAACGTGCAGGTTTGTTACATATGTATACTTGTGCCATGTTGGTGTGCTGCACCCATCAACTCGTCATTTACATCAGGTATAACTCCCAATGCAATCCCTCACCCCTCCCCCCTCCCCATGATAGGCCCCAGTGTGTGATGTTCCCCTTCCTGAGTCCAAGTGATCTCATTGTTCAGTTCCCACCTATGAGTGAGAACATGCGGTGTTTGGTTTTCTGTTCTTGTGATAGTTTGCCAAGAATGATGGTTTCCAGTGATCCAAATGTCCATCAGTGACAGATTGGATTAAGAAAATGTGGCACATATACACCATGGAATACTATGCAGCCATAAAAAAGGATGAGTTTGTGTCCTTTGTAGGGACATGGATGCAGCTGGAAACCATCATTCTTAGTAGTCCTCCTTTTGAAAACCCATAAGTCTAGGCCGGGCGTGGTGGCTCATGCCTGTAATCCCAGCACTGTCGGAGGCCAAGGCGGGTGGATCACGAGGTCCAGAAATTGAGACGATCCTGGCCAACATGGTGAAATCCTGTCTCTACTAAAAATACAAAAATTAGCTGGGTGTGGTGGTGCGCACATGTAGTCCTAATTACTTGGGAGGCTGAGGCAGAAGAATTGCTTGAATCTGGGAGGCAGAGGTTGCAGTGAGCCGAGATTGCACCACTGCACTCCAGCCTGCCAATAGAGCGAGACTCCGTCTATAAAACAAAAACAAACAAAAAAACCCCAAAACTCTAATCAGGAGAAAAACATCAGACAACTTCCTAATGAAGTATGTCAATGTCATGAAAGACCAGGAAAGTTAAAGGAAGTGTCAACAGTTTATGAAGCATAAGTAGAAATGACATCTAAATGTGATGTGTCATTCTGGATGGGATTCCAGAGTCAAAAATGGTCATTAAGTGAAACTAAGGAAATGTGAATAAAGCAAGGATAGTAGTGAATGATAATGTTTAACACTGGTTCTTAATTGTAACAAGAGCAGCACACTAATGTTAATAATAAGATTCATAAGGAAAACTGTGTATGTGTGGTATATGTAAACTTTTTATATTACCAATTGTTCTGTGAGTCTAACACTATTCTAAACAAAACAAGTTTTCTAAAAGCACTGTCAAGCTTAACAGACCATTAGCGATATTGTTAGCAATATATTTGGAATTCCGTATTTGTCATTACCTAATTTTTAAAAATTAATTTTCTCTGTTATTTTTTCTTTTCTCTCTTTTTTGTTGAGATATGGTCTCACTCTGTTGCCCAGGTTGGAATGCATAGACCCTATGATGGTGCCCAATGATGATCACCTAAGTTTCCGTCTAAGGAACATAGAAAAAGAAGAGCAAATTCAATTTAAAGTAAGCAGAAGAAAAGATATAATATTGAAAAGACAGGAAACATAAAATAAAACACAAAGCAACTGGATTTTTCAAATGCGTGTTGATAGGTTTATAGTTTGCTGAACACTGGAGTATCCAACATTAACAGGCAAAACACAACACCCCAAGCATATACCTTACTTAAGAACAGGTAGTTGTGACATCCATGAAATGAGGAGACACTAATCTTCACAGATGATCAATGAAGAAAAACTAAAGCGTGAAAATTTCATTTGTTTACTAAGCTGACAACATTTTGACTATGAATAATCTACCATTAAGTAATTTATGTAAGTAACTCTTTCTATGGTATAATGTAGAAGTCATGTGTGATAGAATAAACTCACAATATATGTCATCATCTGAGATGCACAAAATAACTGAGGGGAAAGGAACCTGCCCTCAGGGTGGGATGGGATGGGTCTGAGCGATGGAGAAAGGGACATGAACAGGAGCATCCCAGTTCCCTTAGTCGGCCGGTACTGGATCTGGAGGGTCTTCTCTGTTTCTCTTTACTCTCCCTTCTTCCTAGAACCAAATCCTCATAATGCACAGGGACCTCCCCAGAGACAGAGGCTATCCTCACTTTTCCTGACCTGGAGGTACTATTGCAAGGAACAAGACTCAGGTATTTGAACCACCAGCACAACCAATCCATTCCTTAGTAGGCTGGCCAGCTCCGTGTCACTTCCTGACCTGCCTACTCTCCACTGCACAGCCTCTCCATGGTCTGCCCTTCCCGCTCCTGCCCTCCTTACATGTTGCTAATCCCAGCAGTCCTTCCAATCCACTGTCCCCTTCTCATGTCCTGGCCTGTGCTACGGACACATTTTTTCCTCTTCTCCTTCTCCTGTTTGCCGGATTCACTGCTCCACACTCTCCAGAATCTCCTCCAATGTTCCTCCTCTTAGAGGCCTTCCTTGTCTATTCTGTTTCAGGTCGGACACCTGTGCTCTCAGCTCCCAAGAGCTGCTCTAACTCCTACAGTTGAGATTTTGGTTACAGTCTTTGAATCACTACTGGACTGAAATATCAGAGGTTATCTTGTCTATATTGTTTACCTGTAAGCCCCAAACATGTACCGGGCAATACCCAAATCAGAATATTTTCCTTTATTTTGAATTTCACAAATGATTTAATGAATCTCTAAAACTTTTCCCCCACCAGCCTTGGCAACAAAGTGAGACATGTCTTTACAAAACATTAAAAAAAAAAAAATAGGGCTTGGTGGCATATGCCTGTGGTCCCAGCTACATGGGAGGCTGAGGCAGGATAACTGCTAGGGTCCAGGAGGTAGAGGCTACAGTGAGCTGTGTATATGCCACTGCACTCCAGCCTGGGCAACAAAATAAGACCCTGTCTCAAAAAAAGAAAACAAAAAATAAAGAAATAAAAACTCCTCATCGATATTGTTTCCTAATAAACTTAAATTTTCTTTCAAAGTGAAGAGTGTGTGAATCTGCAGATGAACACGGTTCTTTTGCTCCCTTTTGCTCTTAGGACAGGAGTGAGCCCTGACTTCCCCCTCAACCTCTTCTCCAGTCTCCCTATTCTCAATCCACTGTGAAGATCAACTCATGGCCAGGCTGCTTCTACCTCATCTGTACTTTTTTTCTGGACAGTTTTGCTCCCTTGATGAAGGAAGATGTTCTTGTTTCAAAGATTCAGCTCCATTAATAGAGCTCCCTTGATAATTCCATATCTTTATTAGTTACCTTATTTGAATAATTTTAAAAAAGTATTTTGTCAAGTATTATTACAATCACTAGCCTGTTGGCAGCCACGACATGGCTTTCATTGTTTGCACATGAATGAACTTGTTTTGCAACCTTCTGCTGTTTCCTTCTGGTAACATCACCTACATCAAAACATGCAGAACGGTGTCAGCAAGAAAGGTGGAAATCACACAAACAGTGGTCCAGCCTTGTTTTCTAAGAAATACTTCATTACCATCTCTGTTCATGCCACAGAGGGTGGTGTGAAGACATCCATGACTCTGAATCAAAATCTAATTTGGAAAAATCAGAATTGGAATTTCAAGATATCTGCAAATTCATTTATAAATTACTTTCATTATTGCCTTCATTTTCATGACAAGTAAATCCTATGCCTTTATAATTATAGGATTTTTTCAATAAGTATAAAATAAGGTAATTACGTGTATAGTCATTTGACAGAGATCTATTTCCATTTAGATCCATCTTAAATCTTTGATTCACTAACTTTCAGTGGATGGCCCTCATCCAGACTCCGACAGGTACTGTGCATAGATCAATTCTGACCTGTTCTGAGAGGCCCCAGCTAAATCTGGGTCCTAGTAACAGAGCGGCTAGCAGCCCTCCAATAATGGGAAATGAAGGGGAGCTGGACATAGGTGTTTACAGTGTGTCTCCTACGGGTTACTTCTTTTACCTAGCTGATGCTCTAACACCTGTGTCTGACCTGGGACCAGGTGTCCATCTCACAGGAAACATACACTGGCAGATGTCTTTCTGGATTGTTTGACCTGTGTCCCGTTTATTCCTGTGTGATCACCACTGTGGCACTGTAAACCAGATCTTCTATTCTCCCAGTGTCCTAGGGAAAACTAAGCCTTGGGTAGACCTTGTTTCTTCAAATGTAAGGCACACATTTAATAATCTGATTAGTAAAATAATTTTGTGATTGCATGATCAGTTGTAAAGTGATGGATGAGGTGATGAAATAAGGGAAGTCAGGATACACAGAAAAGCATGACCTAGCCACTGTTTTAAAAAGTAGTAGAGAAATTTCTTTCAACCTTGTACGTTTTGGGTTTTTTTTTTTTTTTTTTTAAAAACACGGTATTTTATAGTGAAAATAGAGACTGTGGGGGAAAGGCTGACCTTGAAGCTCTACAAGACCTTTCATATTAAAGGTATGTTGGTGGAAAAGTTAAAAATAAATAGAGACTCTTAAGGCCAATACACAAATGATTAAAGTAGTCTCCGATATTTAGAAAACAATAATCAGTTCAGTCAACTGAAAAATATTTCAGATTTTCAGGCAAATGCAAAAAAAGACACTGAAGTTATTAATACTAAAAAGGAAGAATATAAAATCATGGTTCATGCAACGTTTAACTTTAAAAAGAGGTTGTAAAGAAACACCAGTTTTCGGGAAAGAGAAACAAGAGAAACCTTAGATTAAAACAAAGTTAATACAGGATTAAGAACCAAGACAATGATACGAAACCTAGAGAGGAACATTTCTACGGGTAAAACTCAGGTTAAAGTTTCCGCGGTATACGCGGCTGATAAGAGACTCCCAGCCGGCGCCATAAGCCGAACAGATCCGCGGGAAGCGCGGAAACGGAAATAGCAGGGGGAAAGGGCACCACCAAATCCTGCCGTCCCGCGCAGGCGCAAACAGGATCTGCGCCTGCAGGCAGCCTTCTTCCCCCTCCCTCACGTAATCTTCCCACACTGCACCGCGAGCTTGTTGGCCGCGCCGGACAATGGCGCATATCCTGCGGATCTGCCCCCTGCAGGCAGCCGCCCTCCCCCTCCGTCTTGTAACCTTCCCAAAGCGCACCGCGAGCTGGTTGGCCGCGCCGGACAATGGCGCATATCCTGCGGGCCGCCCTGTGAGGTTGGAGGAGCTAGACTGTGAGGCACCGCTCAGAATCGCGGGAGACCGGGAGTCCCGGCCCTGCCACGGAAACTTGAGCGAATGCACCTAACTTCTTAATCAGATTGGAAAACGTTTTATGGAATAATAACCCTTCAAGGCTTTCGTCTAAGAAATTAATCTTCTGAACTCTAATGCTCCTGGAGAGTGATGTGTAGGGAATCACAGCTTGGGGTTTAATGTGACACTGCACTGCAACACTGCAAAGTCTGCTGAAGTCATTTTACAGTTACATCCGAAGTATGATTGCGCTCAGGGTAACACACTACTATACATCCGTATTTGTAAATCAGTTATCGTAATGGGATTCACTTTGACCTTTACCCCTTGCGTTAAATGACAGGAAAAGTGGGCATGGGTCAGAACTCGCTGAGTCTTTACTGGGAATGGTTATGGATTGCATTTCACTCCTGACTCCTGCAGCAATTTTATTATTTTGAGGTGGAGTCTCTGTCACCCAGGCTGGAGTGCAGTGGCGCAATCTCGGCTCACTGCAACTTCCACCTCTTGGGTTCAAGCAATCCTCCTGCCTCAGCCTCCCGAGCAGCTGGGATTACAGGCGCCCTCCACCATGTCCACCAAGTTTTGTATTTTTAGTAGAGACGGGGTTTCACCATGTTACCCAGGCTGGTCTCGAACTCCTGGCCTCCAGTGATCTGGCCGCCGCGGCCTCCCAAAGTGTTGGAATTACAGGCATGAGCCACAGTGCCCGGCCAATATTTTAGTTTTTAAATAAATATAAGAAAAATCCTGCTGAAATTAACAGTTTCCAGTTCCTGGGCCCCACCTTTGTTTTCCCGGGCCTCTGTTATTAAGGTTGCCATCGGCCTCCCTTTCTGTTGATGCTAGATGGCGCTGTGAGCACAGCAGTCTTATTCCTCAAACCGCAGTGTAGCAGGTATTGTGAAATGCTGGTAAGGTGAGATTAAGGCATGAAAGTAACCTATGCTTGGTGCTGAAATGTAGTTTTCTAGGCAGAAGATTTTTCTGACTTCCTATCTTTGACAGGAAGGTATGACTCAATCAAGAGGAGCTTCTACCCTGAAAATACTAAAATTGTTTGTGGACGCTTTTCCCAGACTTTATGTTGTCTCTCATTTTCCTCACTTACAACTTTTTCTTTGCCTGTACAGGATTTGAGCCTCAACCCCACATTTTTTTTTTTTTCCTTTCAAATTCACAAGACTCCCAAATTCCCATTTTACAACAGCTGTATTCTTAATTGAGTTGACCCCATAGTAGCTGATGAATAGAACTTCAGAAAACTATAAAAATCCTAACTCATTGACACAGAACAAAATTTCTTAAAAATCTAGTCCTGACATAGATTTCTAACTTCTTTCGGGTGTACTGAAATTGCTACTTTCCCTGTGATGTCTCAAAAATATTGACTTGTAGACACACCTGGTCTCTACCTGAATACTAATCCTTCTTTTGTCTTGTCTAATTCTAATTTGCATGGTTTTCAGCTACTTTATTCAATCATAAATTACTTCCTGCAGGATTCCTTCTATGACTATTTAAATTTGGTTTGTATGCCCATGCATTTTGTGGATTTCCACAGAATAATGCACATTCCCTGCTACAACCCCTCTGATTTGCACTGCCTATTTGTTCATACCTCTGCTTGACAGATGCCTCAAATAAAGGAGAAATATCTGTTTTTCATTTATCCATCCCTCACAAGTAGCAATGTATGTGCCACATAGCTGCCACTAGATTTGCTTAGTTTGTAAAAATGAGTGAGTGAAAATCAGTTGACTTCCTTTATACTGATAATGAAAAACTGAGTGTAGAAGTTAAAACGTATTTTACAATAGCATAAAAACATGATATACTTAGATATAAATCTGACAAAATGTGTGCAAAATGTGTGCTCTGGGAATTAGAAAACGCTGATCAGATATTCAAAAAATCTAAACAAATATAAAGATACACCAATTTCATGGTTTGGAAGGCTCAATATTAAGGGTCAATTCTTTTTTTTTTTTTGAGACGGAGTCTCGTTCTGTCACCCAGGCTGGAGTGCAGTGGCATGATCTTGGCTCACTGCAACCTCTGCCTCCCAGGTTCAAGCGATTCTCCGCCTCAGCCTCCTGAGTAGCTGGGATTACAGGCACCTGCCACCATGTCCAGCTAATTTTTGTATTGTTAGCAGACACAGTTTCACCAGGCCTTGGTTAGGCTGGTCTCGAACTGCTGACCTTGTGGTCCATCCACCTCAGCCTCCCAAAGTGCTGGGATTACAGTCTTGGGCCACTGCACCCGGCCAAGGGGAAATTCTTACATATTTATCTATACATTCAGTAGAATCCTCAGCCAATTTTTTTTTTTTTTTTAAGAAACTGAGAAGTAGATTCCAAAATTTGTGTAATAAACTAAATAGTACAGCCAAACCAATTTAGAAGAAAAGGAACAATAGTGGGGGACTCACACTACTTATTTCAAGGTGTTTGTTTTTGTTTTTGTTTTTTTTTTTTTTTGAGGCAGAGTTTTGCTCTTGTTGCCCAGGCTGGAGTGCAATGGCGCGATCTCAGCTCACTGCAACTTCCATCTCACAGTTTCAAGGTATTCTCCTGCCTCAGACTCCCAAGTAATATGGATTACAGGCATGTGCCACCACGCTTGGCTAATTTTTGTATTTTTAGTAGAGATGGGGTTTCTCCGTGTTGGTCAGGCTGGTCTCAAACTCTCAACCTCAGGTGATCT
The DNA here is from genome assembly GCF_003255815.1 of Theropithecus gelada. Classification (NCBI taxonomy): domain Eukaryota; kingdom Metazoa; phylum Chordata; class Mammalia; order Primates; family Cercopithecidae; genus Theropithecus; species Theropithecus gelada. The sequence continues at coordinate 3,811,473 of NC_037674.1, forward strand.
GGCCACCTTGGCCTCCCAAAGTACTTTGATTACAGGTGTGAGCCACCATGCCTGGCTATTAAGTTTAATATAATGTGGTATTAGTCAAGATAATGTGGTATTGGTGTCAGGATAAATAAATAAATGGAACAGTAGCAAATATATGTATGTATGTATAGCATATACATATACATATATTGATATGTATAAGGATAAATATTTAGATAAATGGAACATTATAGCATATACATATATGGTTGGTAGGTTTTTGACTCATGTGCCAAGGAAATTCAATTTTCTTGAATTGAAGAAAGCGGAGTATTTGTAGCTAATGCTCCTAAAACAATTGAGCATTCACATATGCCAAAATACAAAACAAAAGTCTTCACCCTTTTCTGCACTAGATATAAAATTAATTCAAAATACCATAGATATGAATGTAAATCCTTAACACATAAAATTTCTAAGGACAATATTGTAGGTAAGTTTTATGACCTTGTGTTAAGCAATATATAATGGTAGGGAATAAATATCAAGCACAAAATTTAAAAATGGACAAATCGGCTGGGCACGGTGGCTTGTGCCTCTAATCCCATCACTTTGGGAAGCAGAGGCGGGTGGATCACCTGAGGTCAGGAGTTCAAGACCAGCCTGGCCAACATGATGAAACCCCGTCTCTATGAAAGTACAAAAATTAGCCGGTCATGATGGCGGGTGCCTGTAATCCCAGCTACTCAAGAGGCTGAGGCAGGAGAATCGCTTCAACCCGGGAGGCAGAAGTTGTAGTGAGCCAAGATTGTGCCACTATACTCCAGCCTGGGTGACAGAGCCAGACTCTGTCTCAAAAAACAAAAAAAAGAACAAATTATTCTTAGTCAAAATTAAAAATAAATGCTGCTCTTTGACCGACACTGTTAAGAGAATGACGAGATGGCACAGGCTCAGAAAAAAATATTTTCCATACTTAACAGATGTAGGTCATATAAAAATTATACATATACATAGTTACATTTAATAATATAACAAAAAACATTTTTTGAAATGAGAAAAGTGAAAAATAGTAGATACGGAGGGAAAACAAGTTAATGAGTTTTGTTCAATGCCATTATCATTAGGAAATGTAAATTATTGAAACTACGATAAGATGCCACTATGTATCTACTGGAATTATTAAGAGTCGATATATATACATATATACATACATTTACTCATGTGCACACACAAACACACACATACACACACAATCACACAGAGTCCAAACCAAGTGCTGGTAAGGATGTGGAGTAACTGGGATTCCCATATTTTCTGTTAGGATGCAAAATAATAGCCACTTTGGAAAAAATTTTAGCAGTTTCTTGTGAAGTGAATCAATACTTTTTTTTTTTTTTAAGACAGAGCTGTGCTCTGTCGCCCAAGCTAGAGTGCAGTGGCACCATCTCAGCTCACTGCAACCTCTGTCTCCCAGGTTCAAGCGATTCGCATGCCCCAGCCACATGAGGAGCTGGGATTACAGGCGTGCGCCACCATGCCTAGCTAAGGTGTGTGTGTGTGTGTGTGTGTGTGTATGTATGTTTTTGTTTGAGATGGAGTTTCACTCTGTCATCCAGGCTGGAGTGCAGTGGTAGGATCTCGGCTCACTGCAACCTCTGCCTCCTGGGTTCAAGCATTTCTCCTGTCTCAGCTTCCCGAGTAGCTGGGATTACAGGCGTGCACCACCACACCTCGTGAATTTTCTTTTGTATTTTTAGTAGAGATGGGGTTTCACCATGTTGGCCAGGCTGGTCTTGAACTCCTGATCTCAGGTGATCCACCCTCCTCAGCCTCCCAAAGTGCTGGGATTACAGGCATGAGCCACTGCACCCAGCCAAATTTTGTATTTTTAGTAGAGATGGGATTTCACTATGTTGGCGAAGCTGCTCTCAAACTATTGGCCTCAAGTGATCCTCCCATCTTGGCCTCCCAAAATGTTAGGATTATAGGCGCAAGCCACCACAACCAGCCTTCTGAATCATACTCTTGTTACATGATCCAGCAACTCAGCACTAAGATCTATTTTCCCAAGATGAATGAAACCATATGCTTGTACTAGCCATATAATAGCCCAACACAAATAACCATCAAGTTATCCATATTCGTAACATTTTATATTAATAAAAATGATGAGTACTCTGGAGACTGAGGCAGGAGAATCTCTTGGGCCCAGGAGGTAGAGGTTGCAGTGAGCCGAGGTCGCACGATTGCACTCCAGTCTGGGCAACAGGAGCGAAACTCCGTCTCAAAAAACAAATAAATAATTGAGTAAACTGTGGTACATTCATTGAATAGAGTGCAAGTCAGTTTCAAAAAGAAATAAACTACTGATACATTAAACATGACATATCTCAAAAGTGTTATTGAAAGATTACATACAGAATGATTTCATTTATATGACATTCTGTAAAAGGCAAAGTTATGGAGATAGATATGATCAATAATTTCCAAAACTAAATGTGGTGTGAAGATTACTACAATGGAACTTTTGGGGTGAAAATGCAAAACAGTCCTCCAGGTGGTCTTGGATGGATTCAATTCTTCCCATTTTCTCAGTTTTAATTTGTCAAGAATAAGTGTAGAATCAGCCTGGAATGCAATATTCTGAGCTAGGGAGGGACTGTCTGGAACACCCCTGGCCTATGTTCTGGCCCTTCCTGAGGAATGTCACATCTTTAGTTAGGGAGGGACTGTCTAGGAGAGCTGGGGTTTATTCCTCTCTGCCCTGAAAGGAGCATTTCCTTAACGCTTTGTTCAGTGAGCCATGTCTGCCCAGAGGTATATAACCCAGGGTGGGCTCCTTTTGGGTTTCCTCAGCCGTGGTGGCAGGGGGACATGTGCAATTGAGACTTCATCTGCCCGGGGAACCCTTCTTGAGCCTTTGGGGATGAGCTCACAATGGAGCCTAGGCTTCTTTTGAAAGAAGACTTTCTCCCTATCTGTAAGTAGTAAATCTGCATCCGATAACTTATTGCCTGAGAATGTGCTCTGGCTCACTGCTCTCAGGCAGTTGCGGAACTGCAGTGGAGGATACAGTGGGTGGAAGTGTTTGGACTCCTCTTCCTGATGGCCGGTATAGTGATGATCTTTGCTGTCCTTTCTGTGGTAGAGTCCTCCCTTGGGATTGGTAATTGGTGAACCTGCTTCAAAAACTGGTGAAGTGAGTAAGGTCCAGTCAGAGAAACAAGGCTTTCTGGCAAAGTGGGAGGGGCAATATCAACCACTACTCAGCCCAAGGCAGAGACATCAGCCCAGGAGCACAGGGGCTGGACATGCACCTGGATGAGTTGTGGATAAAGACGGGTGATAAATGGAACATATGTCACTCTCCTCCCCACAGATGTAGATGAGCTGGCTGCATGGACTGAGGCAGAGAGAAAGGAATGTAGAACAGAAGACCATAGTTTAAGATCCCCTAGGCGCTGGGCACTTATGTGGTCCCACATTGTCAGGGCCCAAGAGCTTGGATGGTGAGTATTCAGACAGACCCTGAGGCACCCGAGAAGGAACCAGAGAGAGGTCCTTGTATGGTCCCTGAGGCATGAGAGGAACTAACATGTAAAATGTCACCTCAGAAGATGGGAAGAGTCAGGCTCTAATGGGTAAAGAGGAAGACCAGGGAAATCTTATGCAGTGTGGCTGTTACGAGTGTTTGATAAAGGAACATTGCCACCTAAGTGTCTTGGCCTGATTGACACAGTTAAGAATGGGGTCAAGGCCTCTAGTCCCCACTGTAGCCTTCTGGCCTTATATCCTTGTTATGATAAGAGGAGAAAACAGAGGACTTCAGTTTTTTCTCAGGTTCTTGGATACTGGAGCCCACATGACAATGTTTCTGGGTCCTTTTAGGAGAATAATTAAACGGATAACATTGGGAGGTTTGGGAACAAACTGGTGGCCCTTGATGCTTATCGGCACACAATGCTTATGTACTTGTGGGTAGGGCCCTGTGAGCAATTTTTTATGCAGGTAGCTGTGTTTCCTGCCTTGAGTGCATTATAGGCATTGATGCCCTGGAAGATTATGCCCCCTCATAGTTAAGAACTAAGACACAATAGTGGGCCATATCCACTCCTGTCTGTTACCTAAGCTACCCAAGCCCCACTGGGTTATTTAAAAAAAGTGGTACTGCATACTAAATGGAAAAATGACATGATTTTATCAATTCTGGATTTACTTGTTACAGATAAAAATGTGACAACCAGCTGGGCGTGGTGGCTCACGCCTGTAATCCCAGCACTTTGGGAGACTGAGGTGGGTAGATCACGAGGTCAGGAGTTCAAGCTCAGCCTGGCCAACATGGCGAAACCCTGTCTCTACTAAAAATATAAAAATTAGCAGGGCGCAGTGGTGGGCACCTGTAATCCCAGCTACTCAGGAGGCTGAGGCAGGAGAAGTGCTTGAACCTGGGAGGCAGAGGTTAGAGTGAGCCAAGATCGCACCACTGCACTCTGCCTGGGTGACAGAGCAAGACTCCATCTCGAGAAAAAGAAAAAAGTGACGACCCACCTGTCACAATGTAACAGCCCAGTTTAGCTGTCAAAAAGGTCATGGGCACAATGAATGCCAAAGCTACTTGAGCAAGAAGCCAAAACGGTATCCCAGATACAGGCAATCCCCTGGCTGCACTCACTGGTATAAAGGAGGCCTGGCAGCTGGTTAGGTCTCTTTGGGTACTGGAGACAACATGCATCCCACATGGGGGTTCTTCTGGCACCCACAGTCAAGGAAACCAATAAAGCCACACACTTTGAATGGAACCCTTTACAGCAGCAGGTTTTCAACAATTTATGTCTCAGGCACTGCCTTTTAAACCTTAAATCTGCTAGCCTGATGAAATCACAGTTGTGTGCGACCTGACGCACAGTGATAGATGTCTCTGGCAACAGAAAACCGACACTGGGGTGTACCAGCCTCTGAGATCTTGGACACATAAGTTGCCTCAGGCAGCCGCCAAATATCCCTCTTTCAAATGGCAATCCTTACTTGATATTGGGCACTGTTTTGGACTGGGCACCTCGTGGCCAGAATGCCAGATGGAACTCTGCAACCTGAACTGCTGTTTCTCTCTGGATGACTCACAAACCTAACCAATAAAATTAGACAGGCTCGATAGACTTCAATTATCAAATGGAAGTGGTGCATTCAAGTTCAGGCCCAGCTAGGACCACATGTGACCAGCAGGCTCCATGAACAAATGGCTAGCTAATTAGAAGACACCAAGAGACTCATTGGGTGTGCTTTGGCTCCTCCCATGGCTGCCCGGAGCCTGAGGCTCTGAGACAAGCCTGCTGATGGTGTGGCATGGTTTACTGATGGCTCAGTGAGACAACGGAGCAGATGGGGTCTGTTAGGCTGTGGTTATCATCATCATTTCACAGAACAAACATCGATGATTTGCCCAGTGGACCAAACAACACGCACTGGTGATGGCCATGCAGGCCACCAGGTCTTCCTGCATTTCACCAGTGTGTGGGCCTTTGCTAACAGCCTACTTACCTTGTCAGGAGAATGGCAATTGAGTGACTAGAACATTGAAAGAGCCGCTGTGTGGGGACAAAGACTATCAAAACAGCTTGCTACTTAAAAGGACAGAAAATACGCACTCTTGTGGATGCTGATACTACCAGTGCTGTTGTTGAGGAGAACTTATGTCACGATTTTGACTATCCCACAGAACCTCAGTCTCACCAAGAAGCATCCTTCATTACATGACCATAAAAACGATGGCCATGCTCTCATGGAATACAATAGGCTTTTTATGCACCCTGCCATCTGCAGGCCAATGGAGCTGCTGAACAATGGAACAGTCAACTTGCAAAGCAACTGAAGATAGGACATGAAGAAGGCCTGCTCATGAGTGTTACTTCTATCTACAGTATGAACACTGAACTCCACACTCCAACGCATGGGAAACGGGGCACTGCAGCACATGTTGGGAAACACTGAGCTTGATGTGGGTGGAGGTGGACCAGGCAGCTGACTAATTAGGCTGTTCCTGTGAAATTCCAACCTCAATGTTCCCTGCCATTCTTTTTCCTTTTCTCTTCAAAGTGCATGTTCTTGGGGGTGGTTTGCCACCATATGGTTCAGGCCACCATAAAACCCCAGAAAGGGCCCCCTACCTCTAATTTTATGGCAGTGTTTCCCAAGGTGCCCCCCCCATTTCTATGGGATCTCACAGTGCTGGGGGGACAGGATCAGGGAGCCCCAGGGTGCTAGGAACCCTCTCGTGGTACTGGAAACATCTGATAGTTCCAGTGGGGTGGGTTATGTTACCAGGCACATCCAGTTTGTATAGGACATGACCTCCCTTGCTGGACTGGATGACTGAAATCAACATGTTTAGGTCTATAAGAAGTGCTTTGAGTGCCAGCAGAAGTAGTAACCTCAACACAGGGACAGACAAACCGGCTACACCAGCTCAGCCCAATCCTTATCTGATAGATAGGGAAGATCTGAGACCCAGGGAGGGCAGGTGGGAAAGAATCTCATAATCCATTCTTTCTACAGGGTCATGGCAGCAGAGGCCAGGAAGCCTTAAAGCCTTTGTCAGGATTTCCCAAGCTGTCGCCACTATGGGAAACCTTGTTTATGGTGGTAATTTCATGACAGTATGTATTTGTTGAAACTCTATAAACCGTGTACTGGAAAAGGATGGATATCACCTCAAGAAATCCAATTTTAAAAATTAAAGAGTTGGGGCCAGGCACGGTGGCTCACGCCTGTAATCCCAGCACTGTGGGAGGTTGAGGCGGGCGGATCATGAGGTCAGGAAATTGAGACCATTCTGGCTAACATGGTGAAACCCCATCTCTACTAAAATTACACAAAAACTAGCCGGGCGTGGTGGCGGGCGCCTGTAGTCCCAGCTACTCGGGAGGCTGAGGCAGGAGAATGGCCTGAATCCGGGAGGCGGAGCTTGCAGTGAATTGAGATCGAACCACTGCACTCCAGCCTGGGCGACAGAGCGAGACTCAGTCTCAAAACAAACAAACAAACAAACAAACAAAAAATCGGTAGCTCCCAAGTTATATGATTAGTGTTTTTCCACGGGAGTTTTCCATTTACTCGTTCTGCATAAATATAAAATGGTTAAAGAGTCCCGCCTACAGGTAGGCTCAGACTGATCGTTTGCCCAGACTCCCACTCACAGCTGTACAAGGAGTTCATTCTTTTCACCAGAGTTACCTTTGGACATCTCTACCTCTCGGTAGTCCTTTGCTTCCTTCTGTAGCTTGAAATCTCTATTCATGCTTGTTGTGGCTAACAGTTATACATTGAAGCTACTGGGGTACAGGAAATACTTCCCCAATATATGGCACCTTGGCACACTGAGGATTTTAAGCTGGAGGAGACAGAAAACTCCAGAAGGAGAAAGGTTTGAATGACCTGCTCCCACCTCTTCTCTCCTGAAGACCCTCATGTGACAGGTATTCTGCCCTATGCCCAAAGGGAAGGAATGTCAAACCTGGAGGCCAAGAAGAACCTGAACAGTCAGACCTTGGTAAGTTCCTCCCAGTGTATTTCCATTAGATCATACCCTTTTGTCCTTCAATCATACTTCTGCATGACTGTCCATAAAAATGCAGTTCTCCCTAGATGTTAAGAGTTTTCATTTCCAGTCTCCTGTGTCACATAAAACTTACATTAAATGCATTTGTGGCTGGGTGCGGTGGCTCATGCCTGTAATCCCAGCACTCTGGGAGGTGAGGAGGGCGGATCACCTGAAGTCAGGAGTATGAGACCAGCCTGGCCAACATGGCGAAACCCCATCTCTACTAAAAATACACAAATTAGCTGGGCGTGGTGGTGGGTGCCTATAGTCCCAGCTACTCGGGAGACTGAGGCAACAGAATCATTTGAACCCGGGACACAGAGGTTGTGGTTAGCAGAGATCCCACCACTGCACTCCAGCCTGGGCAACACAGCAAGACTCCATCTCAAAAAAAATGCATCTGTATACTGTTCTTTTGTTGATCTGGATTTTGTTATGGGGACTCAGCCATGAACCTTGCAACAGATGGAGGAAAGGTATTATTTTTCTCGCCTGCAAAGCCCTAACCCACAGTGTCTCAGAACGTGACTGTTTGGACATAGGGCCTTCAAGGAGGTGATTAAGGTAAATGAGGTCATTAGGGCAGGCCAAATCCAGTCTGCCTGGTGTCCCTATAAGAATAGAATGCTTGGATGAGAGAACCGGGGATATGTGAGCACAGGGGGAGGAGCAGGTGAGAGCACAGAGAGAAGGTGGCCATCTGCCAGCCGTGTAGAGAGGTCACAAAGAATACAACCCTGCTAAACATTCCCTTGAAGTTACAGCCTCCAGAACGTCAACTTCTGTTGCTTAAGCCACCCAATCTATGGTACTTTGTTATGGTAGCTGTAGCATATTTTTTTGTTTGTGTGTTTGTTTTGAGACGGAGTCTCACTCTGTTGCCCAGGCTGGCATGCAGTGGTGTGGTCTTGGCTCACTGCAAGCTCCACCTCCCGGGTTCACACCATTCTCCTGCCTCAGCCTCCCGAGTAGTTGGGACTACAGGTGCCCGCCACCACGCCTGGCTAATTTTTTTTGTTTGTATTTTTAGTAGAGACGGGGTTTCACCATATTAGCCAGGATGGTCTCGATCTCCTGACCTTGTGATCCACCTGCCTCAGCCTCCCAGAGTGCTGGGATTACAGGCGTGAGCCACCGCGCCTGGCCTGGTAGCTGTAGCGTATTAAGACAATGCTCAAGAAATCAACACACTCATCATCTTACTTCAGAAACTGATCCCTTTGGGAGGCTGAAGAGGGAAGATTGCTTGAGCCCAGGAGTTCGAGACTAGTCTGGGCAACAAAGCAAGACACTGTCTCTATTAAAAAAAAAATTTTTTTTTAAAAAGATAAAAGAAATTGACTTCCTGACCACTCTGGTTGTTCTTAAATATACTTTCTCTCTGGATTAGTAACATACTCTGTGCTTAGGTTCTGGAACTTTCTTCCTCACAGTACGTTTAAAAAATTGTACATTTCGGTCAGTGGTTCTGTTCTCATTTCATAGTCTTCATTTTAAATGACCCAATAATTACCAAACAAACAGAAAGAATGTATGCATTCATTATAGGGATGAGAGGGATAGACAGAATAGACAACTCCGATGGGGAATGATCTGAATAGTATTCCTGAACACATCAGGATGCTCCTCCTATGGAAGCAAGTTCCAGTGAATGGCAATGCTGCCACAGGCAGGCCAGAAACAACAGTAAGGTGGGAAAACTCATAAGTAAGTAAAACATCTAAAATGATAAGCTGTGATTTGCTTCTACAAAATTGAGGTAATATTAAATTCTTAGGCATTTGATTAAAGTTTGGAAAATTTGAGGTAATTGAGGTAATTTTAAATTCTTAGGCACTTGATTAAAGTTTGGACAAAATTGGACAAAATGTGACAATGCACATTTACTAGCGTTAGTAAATGATATTTTGGAGCCCCTAAAGTAATGTAGTCACATATAAGAAGAAAAACAGCATACCTATATATGTTACTTGTAAATTTTTAGAAAATTAAAACAAAATTTTATTTGATGCTTTGAATACAAATAACTTATTTCATATATATCTATATATTTTATATGCTATATATATGCTCTATTATATATATTTATACGTATATGCTATATATTATATATATATATATATATATTTAGAGACAAGGTCTCACTCTGTAGCCAGATTGGAGTGTGGTGACCTGATCATGATCACAGCTCACTGTAACCTCAAGTGATCCTCCCATCTCAGGCTGTAGAGTGGCTAGGACAACAGATGCTCACTACCATGCCCAGCTAATTTTTTACACTTTTTATAGAGACGGGCTCTTGCTATGTTGCTCAGACTGGCAAATGACTTATTTTCACACTGTGCATCTGGTAATCCAGATGAAGTTGAAAATTGAGTCAATAAGGATTGATTTTCTGTGTGAGCTGTAAGCTCCACTCTTCATACACAAATCAGTTTATTTTGTTGGGGCTCAGATACACCAAAGACTGGTGCTTTGTCATGCTGAGAAGTCTTAGAATTTGCCTCAGAATGAAGGTCCCTCTAATTTTGTCTCCCACCCCCAAGCCCAGGAAGAGCCTCTTTCTGAAATTTCCTCATCTGACCAAACTTCTGCACAGCAAAAGAAACTACCATCAGAGTGAACAGGCAACCTACAGAATGGGAGAAAATTTTTGCAATCTACTCATCTGACAAAGGGCTAATATCCAGAACCTACGAAGAACTCAAACAAATTTACAAGAAAAAAACAACCCCATCAAAAAGTGGGCAAAGGATATGAACAGACATTTCTCAAAAGAAGACATTCATACAGCCAACAGACACATGAAAAAATGCTCATCATCACTGGCCATCAGAGAAATGCAAATCAAAACCACAATGAGATACCATCTCACACTAGTTAGAATGGCAAACATTAAAAAGTCAGGAAACAACAGGTGCTGGAGAGGATGTGCAGAAATAGGAACACTTTTACACTGTTGGTGGGATTGTAAACTAGTTCAACCATTATGGAAAACAGTATGGTGATTCCTCAAGGATCTAGAACTAGAAGTACCATATGACCCAGTCATCCCATTACTGGGTATATACCCAAAGGATTATAAATCATGCTGCTATAAAGACACATGCACACGTATGTTTATTGCGGCACTATTCACAATAGCAAAGACTTGGAATCAACCCAGATGTCCATTAGTGACAGACTGGATTAAGAAAATGTGGCACATATACACCATGGAATACTATGCAGCCATAAAAAAGGATGAGTTTGTGTCCTTTGTAGGGACATGGATGCAGCTGGAAACCATCATTGTCAGCAAATTATCGCAAGAACAGAAAACCAAACACCGCAAGTTCTCACTCATAGGTGGGAACTGAACAATGAGATCACTTGGATTCGGGAAGGGGAACATCACACACCGGGGCCTATCACGGGGAGGGGGGAGTGGGGAGGGATTGCATTGGGAGTTATACCTGATGTAAATGACGAGTTGATGGGTGCTGACGAGTTGATGGGTGCAGCACACCAACATGGCACAGTATACATATGTAACAAACCTGCACATTATGCACATGTACCCTAGAACCTAAAGTATAATAATAATTAAAAAAAAAAAAAAAAAAAAAAAGAAATACAATGGGCCGGGCATTTACAGGCAGGGCACGGTGGCTCATGCCTGTAATCCCAGCACTTTGGGAGGCCAAGGCGAGTGAATCCTGAGGTCTGGAGTTGGAGACCAGTCTGACCAACATGGTGAAACCCCCGTCTCTACTAAAAATACAAAAATTAGCCGGGCGTGATGGCAGGTGCCTGTAATCCCAGCTACTCAGGATACTGAGGCAAGAGGATCGGTTGAATCTGGTAGGTGGAGGTTGCAGTGAACCGACATCGCGCCGCTTCACTCCAGCCTGGGTGACAAGAGTGAGATTCCATCAGCAAAAATAAATAAATAAATAAATGCAATGCTCTTGAACACCCTCCCCAGGGATCTCATCAAGTAACCAGGAAAGATCAAGAGGCTGGAAGTCCTCACCAGCCCAGACAAACTTACCATCTATTCTTTTGAGGTCAGCTCCAAGAGATTATCTGGAGGACTTAATTTGCATTAAACAATAACCTCTCTTCCTGTGTAGCTCTGCACCTCACCTTCCCCTAACGTCTGCTTCCTGCCTCCTGGGTCTATTCATTCTCCTTGACGGTCTATTGCCTCTTAAAATAAAAGTCTACGTTCCACATCTCCTCCTTCCTCTACGCAAGCAGATATATAAACTTGTGTACCTCATTGGGTCATCATTCTTTTGTGGTTCCCTCCCTACGTGATTTAAAATAAAATTTTACATACCTTTCCTTCTATTAATCTTCCTTTTGCCAGTTGATTTTTCACTGAACCTTCAGAGGACAAAGGGGAACTTTTTTCTTTGCCCTTACAGTTTAATCCGTGCATTAGTTCAACACCTACGTATTCTCACCAGTGAGGTCGGACGAATTATCCTCGCCTCTGAAAACACAGAATCGAAGAATTTTCTGTCTCCAAAGGGCTTATATTCTAATACTAGTAATCCAAGTGCTATAAGTAAAAACCAGGTAAACATTCTGTTCACATCCTAATCAAGTATCTACTGTTAGCAGGAGGCACGGACATAAGCTCTCAATAAGCTGCTCTGTGACCACCTAACACCACAGCAAAGCCCGGAACCAAGCTCCAGGCATCATTCTCATCATTTCTACTCTGTTTTCATCATCTTTTGAGTTGCTACGTTTGTTATCTGTACACCTGCAGCAAGTCTGCGTATATTTTTCATCTAACTGCCAGCTTTCTCCACCAGGTTGAACTGACCTTGGACTCTTAGTCCAAGATGGCATGGACCCAAAGAGTGGCCGGTAGCAAGGCTTATTGTGAAGAGCAAAAGGACAAATCTTCCATGCCCTGTGAAGGAACCCCAGTGGGTTGCGACTGCTGTCTGGCGTGCCCAGCTTTTATTTCCTTTTGTCCCCACCCATGTTCCATTTCTGTCCTACCAGAGTGCCCTTTTTTCAATCCTCCCCTCGAATGGCTACTTTTAGAACCCTGCTGATTGGTGCGTTTTACAGAACGCTGATTGGTGCATTTTACAGAGCACTGATTGGTGCATTTTACAGAGCACTGATTGGTGCATTTTACAGAGCACTGATTCGTGTGTTTTAAAATCCTCTTGTAAGACAGGAAAGTTCCCCAAGTCCCCACTCGACCCAGGAAGTCCAGCTGGCCTCGCCTCTCACAACCATGTCAGTAATCACTTTGAGTAGCAATGGTTGAAATGCACCAATTAAAGACACATTGCCAGAGTAGATCTAAAAAAAGACCCAATTATATCTTGTATATTGGAAATCTCTGTAAATATGAAGACATACATAGACAATTGCAAATTAAAATCAATGAGATATCATCTCACACTTGTTAGAATGGCTATTTTAAAAGACAAAAGTTAGTAAGTGTTGATGGGGAGAAAAGGGAACACTTGCATACTGTTGGTGGGAATGTAAATTAGTACAATATAGTAACTATGAAAAAAAGTGTGAAGGATCCTAAAAAAATAACAATAGGATTACCCTTTGATCCAGCAGTCTTATTACTGGGTATATATCCAAGGGTAATAAAATCTGCCTCGGGAGATTTCATGACTATCCAGTGTGTTGGCTAGGTATCTGCACTCCCACATTCATTCCAGAATTAGTCACAATAGCCAAGTGTAGGATCCACCTAAGTGCCCATCAATAGATGAATGGATAAAAAGAATGTAGTGTATATGCAAAACAGGATATTATCAGCCTTAAAAAGGGAGAAATGCTGTCACTGGAGGCAGCATGAAATTTGCATGGCAATATATTCAGTGAAATAAGCCAGGAAGAGAAAGACAAATACCACATGAACCCATGCGTAAGTGGAATCTAAAAAAGCTTATTTATATAAAGACAAAGTAGAACAGTGGGCACTAGGGCCTAAGGGTGGTTGGGGATGAGGTTGGGTAGATGATTGTGAATGGGTACAAAATTTCAGTTAGATGGGAGGAAAAAGACCAAGAGATGTATCGTACAACATGGTAAGTATAGTTAACAATAAATTGCATTATGAAAAATGAAGAAAGAGTGGATGTAAAGTGTTCTTGCCACAAAAAATAACTGTGTGAGGTAACACATATGTTCTTAGCAAGAATTTATCACTTCACAATATATATTATTCTTTAAACATCATGTTTGAAGGTGATGTGAAGATTTTACATAGTAAATACCCCAAATTTTATTTGTCAATTCATAAAAGACATATAAAAGTAAATGAATGAAAGGAAATGTACCTTGCTAACAGTACCCAGAAGAAAGCAGGCATAGCTTTATTAGCTTCAGAAAGAATGTAATGTAAATAAAGGAAAATTGTCAGGGATAAAGACCTTATCTGATAATAAAGGGATCAATTTTCCAAGAAAATATAATGGTCCTTAATATGTATGCATGTAACAACAGAGCAAGAGAGCATCAATCTACGTGAGGCAGAAACTGTTTAAACCACAAGAAGAAATAGATGAGTCCACTATTATAGTTGGAGACTTTCAACACTCCTCTGTCAGAAATAGACAGGTCCACCAAGAAGAAAAAATCAGTAAAGACATAGTTGAACTCAACAATATCATCAATCAATTGGATAAAATTGACATCTACAGACTTCTTTATCCAACAACGGGCAGAACACACATTGAACTCAAATCCACAAAGACCACTCGTCAAGATGCACCACATCATCCTCAATAAAACACACCTGAAACCATTTAAAAGAATCAAAATTATACAATGTATGCACTCAAACCACAACAGAATTAAGCTAGAAATCAATTTTTAAAAAACCGGTGAATTGCAAAATACATGGAGAGTAAATAATTCATTTCCAAATAACACATGGGTCAAAGAAATCTCACGAGAAAAATTTTAAAAAAATGTTGTACTTAATTTAAAGGAAAACACACCTTATCAAAATTTACTGGCTACAACAAGGAAGCTTAGAGGAAAATTACAGCATTGAGTGTGTAGATATTACAAAAGTTGAAATCTAAAATTCAAACATCTAAATTTATACTGTAAAAGGAAGCAGAGAAATTAAATCCAAAGTAAGTGGGAGAAAATATATAATATTGGAAACATGGCAAAAACAAAGTAAAAGATAAAGCACCTGGAATTTTCAAGTGAATATTGATAGTTTCATATTTTCCAGGACATACGAGTCCAAAGTTAAGTAGGATAATGTAACAGTCCCAACAGGACCCTCGCTTAAGAACATGGAGAGGAGACTCCCAATGAATTCAGGGACACAAATCTTCAGAAATGATCAACCAAAGGCTTGCAAAGCAAGGCAATTTCATTTGGCTACTAAGTCAGGAAATGCATTAACTATGAATAATCCACCAAAAATAAACGTTAAGTATTGCTAGGTATACAAGGCATGGTTACATGTGGTAGAAAGAATAAAGTCAAGACAACACGCTATGGTCTGAGAAACATGAGAAAATTGTGAGGTTTGTATGTGAACATCAACATGTAAGGGGTCATGCATATACATTGACAAACATGTGTATGCCTTCAGAGAATAATTGCATAAAGACCCACTGCTACCACCTCTGGAGTCCCCTGCCCACCTTGCCCATGTAGCTTACCTGGGGTCCCTTCTCTGTGCAGCTGCAAACCCACTTCATTTGCAGTTTGCTGTTAGGATGCTCTCACCCTGTGGTGTATTCTTCATCAGGTGGTGGTGAGTGGGCCACTGTGAATTTTCAGATCCACGGATCCCACTTACATCTGCAAAATGACAAATGGGAAAGACAGCTCTTTGCCCCGTTTCACTCTCTTTTGTCCTCAGCACCAACCCCTCCTAGCAATGCTAATGGTCCTGCACAGTGGACTGGGGCCACCCTCACCTGTTCTGACTGGTTCCTGAATCAAAAGATCTCATGGATTGGGGATAACATTTCATAAAAGAACTGAGGCATTCAAATCCCTCCCCACAGAATGCAGTCCTCAGAGAGGGGCCCCTGCATCACTTTCTGAGCTGCCTGGTACCCTCACCCCCAGGCCCAGTCCCTCCATAGTCTGCCCTTCCAGCTCCTGCCTCATCATGTATTATCCCAGTGGTCCTTCCAACCCACCACCCTCCTCTCATGCCCTGGCCTGTGCCACGGACACACTGTTTCCTCTTCCTTTTCCCTGCCCTGTTTGCTGGACTCACTGGTCCTCACTCTCCAGCATCTCCTCCAATGCTCCTCCTCCTCGAGGCCTCCCTTGCCTATCCCAGTCCAGGCCTGAAACTTGTCCCCTGAGTTCCCAAGGGCAGCTCTTCCACTTGCAGTTTAGTTTCTGTTGAGTTTTCTGAATCCCCAGTGGCCTTTAACATCTGAGAATTTGGAAACCTTGTCTATGTTGCTTCCCTGTGAGCCCCACACATATAGTGAACAAAGAGCAACACAGAATATCTTCCTTTATGTTGAATTTCACAAAGAAATTAATGAATCTCTCAAACCCCTCACCTATATTCTTGTCTTCTTCCCAAGAAACTAAAAACTTTCTTTTAATCTGAAGAGAGTATGCGCTTGAAGATGAACATGTTTTTTTTTTCCCCTTTTCATCTCAGGACAAGATGTGACTCCCCTCAGCCTCTTCTCCAGCCTCCCCGTCCTTAGTCCACTGCTTAGCCCCTCTCCCGGGCCACACTGCTCTATCCTCATCTGCAGCTGTTCTTTCTATCTGGACAGTTTTGCCCTTTTAAACCAACAATTTTTTTCTTGATTTCCAAGATTCAGCTACATTAGTATGGCTCCCTTGATAAATATTTTCAAACACGTACATAGTTATTTACTTTTCTAGAGATGGAGCCTAGCTATATTTCTCAGGCTGCAGTGCAATGGGTATTCATAGTTGTGGTCACAGCGCATAGCAGCCTCCAATTCCTGGGCCCAAGAAATCAAATGCTTATTACTTACTATCTTTCTAATTTTTTTTTTTTTTTTTTTTTGAGAGAGAGTCTCGCTCTGTCACCCAAGCTGGAGTGCAGTGGCCGGATCTCAGCTCACTGCAAGTTCCGCCTCCTGGGTTTCCATCATTCTCCTGCCTCAGCCTCCCGAGTAGCTGGGACTACAGGCGCCCGTCACCACGCCCGGCTAGTTTTTTGTATTTTTTAGTAGAGACGGGGTTTCACCGTGTTAGCCAGGATGGTCTCGATCTCCTGACCTCGTGACCCGCCCGTCTCGGCCTCCCAAAGTGCTGGGATTACAGGCTTGAGCCACCGCGCCCGGCCTCTTTCTAAATTTTTAATGTATGTTTATTTTTCAAATTTTATCGCAATAGCTGTTACCCTGGTGGCATCAATGACATGGTGTTATTGAGGGCACATGCATGATCTTGTAGTGAAATCTTCTGTTGTCACCTTCAGGTAAGATCACCTGCACTCAATACTTACAGAATGGATGTCAACAGGAAGGTGCAAATCACACTGACAATCATGCAGCCTCTTTTATTAAGAAATGTTTCATTGCCATTACCCTTTATGCCACAGAGGGTTATGTGAAGACACCCATTTCTCTGGATTAAAATCTTGTTTCGAACTATTATAATCAAAATTTTAAGATTTTTGTAATTTCATTTATGAGTTAATCTGAGTATTGTGTTTTTATGTGAGTAAAACTTGTGATTTTATAATTCTAGAAGGGCTTTTTCCATAAATATAAAATGAGCTGTTATGTGTATAGAGTCATGTACCACATAAGGGCCGTTTTGGTCAACAACAGACCATATACATGTTGCTGGTCCCATAAGATTGCAATGGAGTTGAAATTTTCTCTTATCTTTTGACATTGTAGCAATCATAATGTCATTATTACTTCAAGTTTTAAAAAATAATTAATTTATTAATTTATTTTATTTTATTTTTGAGATGGAGTCTCACTTTGTTGCCCAGGCTGGAGTACAGTGGCGCAATCTCGGCTCACTGCAACTTCTGCCTCCTGGGTTCAAGTGATTCTCCTGCCTCAGCCTCCTGAGTAGCTGAGATTACAGGTGTGCACCATCATGCCCAGCTAATTTTTGTATTTTTAGTAGAAACAGCGTTTCACCATATTGGTTAGGTTGGTCTCAAACTCCTGACCTCATGATCCGCCTGCCTCGACCACTCAAAGTGCTGGGATTATAGATGTGAGCTACTGTGCCTAGCCTACTTCAGGTTTTAAAAATAAATTTAGTATAGCCTAAGCCTACAGTGTTTCTTAAGTCTACAGTAGTGTACAGCAATGTCCTAGACCTTCACCTTCACTCACAACTCACCCACTCACTCGCCTGGAGGAACTTCCAGTCCTGCAAAATCCACTCATGATATCTGCTTTAAACAGCAGTAACAGTTAAAAAAATGTTTTATATCATATTTTTATTGTAGTATATGTATATATGTATGTGTGTGTACATGTGTGTATATATACACATACCATATATATACATATATAGACATACCATATATATACACATACAGTATTTATATATACGCATACATATACATATATATTTGCCATAGTGTTATCATTGCTTAATGTTCAGTAAAGTTTTGTAGCCTAGAAGCAACACGCTTTACCATATAGCCTAGTCATATAGTAGGCATACACTTAAACTTACCATCTAAGTTTGTGTAAGTACTCTCTACACTGTTCTTATAATGACAAAATCGTCTAAAAATGCACTTCTTAGACTGTACCTGTCATTAATCAATGCATGACTGTAGTTTAATTGGCAGAGATATTACCTTTCTTTTAGATCCACCTTAAATATTTGATTTGTTGACACGCAGTGGCTGACACCCACTGAGACTCCTACCTATACCCATGCATAGACCAGCTCTGACCTTCCCTCTAGTGTTACACACGCCCATTCAATCATAGGTTTTTCTTTATGAGTTTCATTCACATTGTTTCTTTGTATTGCCAACTAGAAGCAAACAACCAGAGGCACAGTAATCGTCAAGTAATTTCAGAAGGTATGAATCCAAATGCTATAGAAAAACGAATAGGGTTTGTACATGCTTTAACCAACGTAAAAACCAAGAATGGGTAAATTATGTGGAACAATGGTTGGCAAGACACAGTACATCAGGCAATGAGCATAATGATACCTGAGGCATGTGAGGCAGCCATGCAAGCCCACTATTTCCTCATGTTATTGCTTCAAGAGAGTTCCCTGCTGTGGAGTAGCAAGGACTTTTGGAGCGTTCTGTGTTGAGATGAAACTGAGGGTCTGAAAGAACAAGTTTGCCCAATTCCATCAAGACCTCCAAGTACAGTGTTAACAGCGGGAGAAAGTAATCATGACAGCGCCCAGTCAGAAAGGTTTGACTTATGCCAGCCATTTTCTACAGAAACATGGATCACAGAACTACAGTAGCAGTGCAGGAGAAAAAGGGAAAGATACATGGAGAAGACATTTGAATGAAGTTGGCCTTCAACTCTTTTATCTCATTCATGATGCTAAAAGACACGACTCTTTACATGACACAGCCATCTTGCAACAATCCCAAGGATAAAGGCAGCCTAATAGAGAGGAAGGAAGTGTGTATAAGTAGGTTGAACCACTCCCCCTTGACCCAAACCTGAATTTCCTATGATTTGTTGGTATATGTGTCCGATAAACCTGTATTGTGCAATAACGGCACTCCCTGAGGTATGACTTAAGATTTCTCAACTTTATAATTGTGAGAAAGCAATACACATTCAGTAGAAATTGTACTTCGAGTACCCATACAACCATTCAGTTTTTCATTTTCATTGCAGTATTCAATAAATTACATGAGATATTTAAGACTTTATTATAAAATACGGTTTCTGTTAGATTATTTTGTACAAATGTAGGCAAATATAAGCGTTCTAAGCACTCTTAAGACAGGCTAGACTAAGGTATGATGCTCAGTAAGGTAGGCATGTTAACCACATTTTTGACTGGTGATGTTTTCAATTTATGTTGGGTTTATTGGGAAGTAGCCCCAACTTAAGTTGAGGAGCATCTGTAATTTCCATGGAGCTTTTCAGTTATCAGAACAGAACACAACTCTTATCAATGAAGAAGAAACTAGTAAATCTTATCTCCTCTATTTGTTTCCCCAGAAAACTTCTAGTTTCCTTCAGATTTGGGAATCATCTTTCCCTTGTCCTTCATTACATAAATACCATTATCTATCTGGTTTCATTGACTATTAGGTTCTTCTAAATCTGTGGTGAAATTTAAGGTTAATGGCGTGAGGTCATAATACAATAAAAGAATGAAGATGAGGGTTACTTAAAAAAATTAACCAAGATCTGCCCTTAAAATGTTCTGTATAGTGTATTGAAACCCCGAGTGCCTGACTGCAGCACTGCCTGGCACACAAAGCTCTATCAATAATTTGGAATAAAAATATCCATAAACTATCAATGCTCTTGGTCCATTGCGTTTTCACATCTCATGTGTCTTAAATAAGTGCCCTCCAGAATCGCTTTTAGACCATAAAATTGAGGATTTCATTACTTGTATAACAGCCATTTGCTATTGAGTCTCATAGATCCACCCTGCAGGAATGCGTCCTTCATTAGAGAATGTGTTTCTCTCAATTCAATCCTGTTGGCATTTGCACAATTCATATTGCAGAACCTAAACAATTCCTAGCCTGCTTTTTGGACCCCTCAGTTGTTTCTTCAAGAGGAAGTCAGTGTTTAACCTAGGGTGAGGAATCCTCTCTTTACTTGCCATCTAGTCACATACAAACGATACATGAGGAGTGTCAAAGGTTCAGCCTAAAACAATGGACATTAATGGAGGAGGTAAAAACTAAAAAGTGGGCAAACTATTGACTGAGTCAATAAAAATGACCATATTAAAATTAAAAAAATAGTTTGTTCATTGATATCGAAGAAATAAAGATTGTAATTCCCTTTCTATAAGACGATACTATTAAAATATAAGCTGCTTGAAGATGTATGACATTTCCTGAATGGCATTTTTTATTTCAGTGCAAACTAATCACTCACTCATCAAGGAGTAAGAAAATAATACATCTCGATATTATGGATTTTTTGTAGGAAGGCAAGTCAAGCAGCCATTTACAAAACCAAAGTGAAAATACTCAAATATGCAAGCCAATGTCTATAGCTTTTGGGTAAGGAGAAAAACAAACAATATGATGACACTCATTTGCACAGTAGCAAAGTAGCTGTCTCTGCATTCAAAATGGGAGTCTCAGTGTTCTGTCTACACAAATTAATTCCTTGTGCACCTTCCACAATAAGAACAAGCTAAGCCACGTAATTTAAACTATCATAGCTTCTCTAAGCCTACGATTGTAACTACAGTTTGTACTGTGGCTCCCAGGAAAGTCTCTGTCCCTCTCTTTTTCAACAGTCGTATTTCATAGCAAATTTCCGGAAAACACTAAAACAGAGAATATGTAACATCTATCGTTCCTAATAAAAGTGCTATTTTCATTTAATTACTAAAGAGAGATGATTGAAAAGATGAAAACAATTGTGTATTTCAAAAAATGATTATGATAAAATTTTAAAATTCAGGAATGAAAGGCATTAATACACAATACAAAATATGAATTGGTTTTAAATGATGTTTATGTGATTAAAAAAAGACAACCGCATGCAAGTTTTAAAGATATCTGCAACCCCACTTTCAAAGAAGCAATATAAAATGTTACCAGGAAGGTGTCATTGATCAGCGAACACAATTATTGCAGAGAAAAGCCTTTCTTATGCAAAAGGACCGCATTCCTCAAATAGCCCCAGAGGGAGGGGAGTGGGCAGCTGACCTTGCCCCCCGCAAACCCCACAGAAGGCTCTGAGCTCAGCTGCAGTGGCTGAGGCCGGCCCTTGGTAGGCGTGGTCTGCAGCAGGAGCACCGCATTCGTGGTCGGCAGCAGGAGGACAACTGCGCTTGCGCAGGAGGCACCCAGTGAATGACTGACAGGTCTCTGCCACCTCTGGCTGTTGCTGGAGGAGTACAAAGTCCCCCAGGTTCCAAAAACCAGGCAAACATAATGAGAAGCCTTGACATCTAATTTATTTCACTGGGACTGTACTAAACAAATAAAGTGGGGAGCAGTGTTCAGGGATTGTCTAAGATTCTTGAGAACATTAGAGACATAAGCAACAACAGCAATGTTCTCAAGTTCTAAAACCTTTTATTTCAAGGTACAGCTGGAAATATTGGTGTAGGAGCAAGGCATCCAGGATTTACTCGCCTCTTTCTTCTTTTCAGAACACCACAACAGATAGGCTAAAGGGCTGTGGATGGAAAATTCTTGGATTAAATGAAGACTCTTAGTAATTAAGACAATGTAATGTTTGCACAGATAGAAAGGTGAACCAATGAAATAAAGGAAAGCTCAAAACAGACAAAATAATATAAATGCAAATAAGTAATAAGAGCAATTATTAGTAGAAAGATGGCTTTTACAATCAATATTCCAGGAAATTGATATTCACTGAAGGAAGTTAAATGTACCTTTAACTTCACATTACACATAAAATTAATTGCAGGTGCATCATAGATCCAAATACAAATACAGTTTAATATAGTATTTACAACCTATGTTAGGAAAATATCTTCATGACTATGGGCTAGCATAAGATTTACTAAATTAGACCTACAATGTAGTCACAATTTAACAGAAAAACATTTTATAACATAGTTTATGGGAGCAAGGACTGTGGAGACAGATTAGAGCATATTCTATTCCTTTTTTTGCAGGGCTTTAGCTCAAATTCAGAACTTGTACATAGGAGTGGTAGCAGAACCTACCTTTTGATATTTTGGGAGGAATGAATGAACTAATGATACATAATGCCTGTAGATAAATATCAGGTCTATAGTAATCACAACATCAGTATGCCAACACTGACAGTGTTTTCTAAGTAATTTAAATGCATTTTTTGTATCAATTGCAAAATACATCATTATTTTACGCCACAGTAAAGGAATAAAATTGACAAGATATGGTACAAATACTTCCTATGCCTTATAATTTTTACCTCACAATTAATGACAATAACTCTTTTCAATATATATAAATGTGGATATTTGTTTTATATCACTCCTATTCAATGGGATGCAAATATAAGCAAATCACATTAAGAAAGGTATTGCTGCTCGGGGTGGTGGCTCATGCCTGTAATCCCAGCACTTTGGGAGGTTTACTTGAGGTCAGGAGTTTGAGACCAGCTTGGCCAACATGGTGAAACCCCATCTCTACTAAAAATACAAAAATTAGCTGAGTGTCATGGCCTGTGCCTGTAATCCCAGCTACTTGGGAGGTTAAGGCAGGAGAATTGCTTGACCCCGAGAGGCAGAAGTTGCAGTGGGCCGAGATCACGCCACTGCACTCCAGCTTGGGCGACAGAGCAAGACTCTGTCTCAAAAAGAAAAGAAAAAAGAAAAGAAAAAGAAAGGTATTGCTAAATTTCTCTCATTCAGGTGCACCTCTTCGGAGTCACTATTCATCTTCTTTACAATTTTCCCCTCATTATCATCTTCTGTGTTAACCAGAAGCTTTGGTGATGTTTCATTTCTTGTGAGATTCCTATGCAACACTCTGTGAGATTATCTTTCCAACCGACTGACAGCTCCTCTGCAAGTTTTGTGTTGATGATATTAAAAGAAGGTGTCAATGGAAGGTTTCCAGGACAGGTTCATGTGCATTCATATAAGGACAACCACAAAAAGTCTGTATTTTGACCAATAGCCTTTTGACACTATCAATTTTAAGATGCATTTTGTCTTAGTTCCTTTGTATCACTAGGAAGGAATACTTGAGTCTGGGTAATTTATAATGAAAAGAAGTTTGTTTAGCTTACAGTTCTATGCACTGTACAGGAAGCAGGGCATCAACACTTCCTTCTGACTGGGTTCTCAAGCTGATTCTACTCATGACAGAAAGAAAAGGGGAGCTTGTGTGTGCAGAGATCACACGGTGAGAGAGGAAGCAAGAGAGGGGCAAATGCTGGACTCTTTTCAACAACCAGCTCTCCTCGAAATTAGCAGAGTAAGTACTCATTACCATGAGAACACCACCAAGCCATTATTGAGGGATTTCCTCCAAAATTCAAGCACCTCCTATCAAGCCCCACTTCTAACACTGGGGATCAATTTGTAACAGGAAGTTTGGGGGGCCAAAGATCTAAACTATAGTACATATGTGTTTGAAAGACGTGAAAATATGTCCTCTAGCAATAATGGAACACATTATATTTTTTCTGTGATTGCTCATTTCCCAATGTGATATCATAGTGACTTGTCTGCTGAATTCTGGTCTATTATTATTATTATTATTAAAGAGATAGGGTCTTGCTGTATTGCCTTGGCTGGAATGTAGTGGTGTGATCATATCTCATAGCAACTTCCAATTCCTGGTCTCAAGGGATCCTTTTGCTTTAGCCTCCTGAATAGCTGGGACTACAGGCATGTGCTACCATGCCCGGTCACTTTGAAAAAAAATTTGTTTTTGTAGAGTTGGGGTCTTGCTGTGTTGCCCAGGCTAGTCTTGAACTCCTGACAATCCTCCCACCTCAGCTTTCCAAATTGCTGCGATTATAGGCATGAGTCACCATGCCTAGTCAAGAAGACTTTTTCTTTTTCTTTTCTCTTCTTCTTTTTTTTTTTTTTTTTTTTTTTGAGATGAAATTTCATTCTTGTTGCCCAGGCTGGAGTGCAGTGGCATGATCTCAGCTCAGGCTCATTGCAACCTCTGCCTCCCGGTTCAAGTGATTCTCCTGCCTCAGCCTCACTAGTAGCTGGGATTACAGGCGCACACCACCACGTCTGGCTAATTTTTGTACTTTTAGTAGAGACAGGGTTTCACCATGTTGGTCAGGCTGGTCTGATCTGACTGCCTAGGCCTCCCAAAGTGCTGGGATTACAGGCGTGAGCCACCGCGCCTGGCTCAAGAAGAGTTTTTCAAACATAGTTTTATATAAATTAGCCCACTTCAATTATCTTCTGCCTAGCTATAATATATGTGAAATTATTAGAGTACTATTGTAAGTTCTACTTTATATGATTTTAATTTTTTAATGTTATCGTTTTATGTTGCCTCAGCATCTATTTTGAATTATGTTTATCTTGGTCATATCAGAAGCAGGACTTAACACCTTCGACACATTTTCCAGTTCTCGAATCCCTCCCACTTTCTCTATGCAGTTGTTCTAGATATCTACTTTAAACAACCCCTCCTTATGAGATAGCTGGATGAAGCATCTGACTTTGCCCCCTGACCGTCCATACCTCATGTGGGCTGTGCAAATATGCCGCAGTGACCACCTTTTTGTCAGTGTGGCTCTATGGGATTCATGCTTGCTTCCTGTAAACCCAGCAGTTAGAACCCCCTGTAAGAAGGTTGCTTGAATAACACACTGGACGCCAATAAAGGCCTCAACTATAGGCCCCTCCCTCAGCCGTGTGAGTGCGTGTTCAGAATGGCTCCCCCTTTGGCCATCTGAGGCATTCTGCTCTGCTCTCTCTGGGATCTGTAAGTAATACACTAAATCTGTTATTTCATGTGTTTTGTTGAGTTGACTCCTCTATGTCTCATCTGAATAATATACCTGAACTTCTTTTCAAGTCAGGACTTTCCTAGAGACTGGTTATTTTAGTAAGAGTAAACCAGATGCAGTTCAGAGCCACAAGGTTGTTTTCCAATATAAACATGTTTTCTGTGAGAGGAACCCCTGGTCATGGGTCACACACTTATGCATTTGGCCATCTAACAGAATAAATAGAGGCGCATTTTAAACACCTATGACCAAATTCTATCAATTCTCATTGGGCTAGGTTAGCATTACATTGTCCTATGCAGCCATAAAAAAAGAAGAGATAATGTCCTTTGCAGCAACATGGATGGAGCCAGAGGCCATTATCCCAAGCAGAGAAATACAGAAACAGAGAAACAAATGCTGCACGTTCTCACTTACAAGTGGGAGCCACATACTGAGTGAAGACAGGCACAACGGAAGAAACAACAGACATGAGTTCTTACCTGAGTGTGGAGGATGGGAGGATGGTGATGATCAAAACGCTACCGATCGTGTAGCATGCTTCTTACCTGAGTGACAAAATAGTCTGTACACAAAACACCTGTGACAGGCAGTTTATCAATAGAACAAACGTATACATGCACTCTTAAAATTAAAATACAGGTTTTTAAAAATCCTCAATCTAATGGTCTAGAAACTATTGGGGAGGGGATTTGTTAAAGATTCCCGAAATGTGGCCGGGCGCGGTGGCTCAAGCCTGTAATCCCAGCACTTTGGGAGGCCGAGACGGGCGGATCATGAGGTCGGGAGATCGAGACCATCCTGGCTAATACGGTGAAACCCCGTCTCTACTAAAAAAAAATACAAAAAACTAGCCGGGCGAGGTAGCGGGCGCCTGTAGTCCCAGCTACTTGGGAGGCTGAGGCGGGAGAATGGCGTGAACCCGGGAGGCGGAGCTTGCAGTGAGCTGAGATCTGGCCACTGCAGTCCTGCCTGGGCGACAGAGCGAGACTTCGTCTCAAAAAAAAAAAAAAAAAAAAAAAAAGATTCCCAAAATGTTAGCCACCCACAGACCAAGAACACTGACACTTCATAGGTAGTTTTAGTTCTGATTAATAGATGCACATTTGTTTCACCAGGTAAGTCTACAGTCAGGAGCTCTGGGAGTCAATGTTGTTTGTTTCCAGATAATGTCAAGGCCAGATTTTGGTTAAAAAGAAAACTTAAATAAAAAAACCAAGCATTCATCTTCACTCTATTTTTGTATTAGAACCTGACACCATATTCATAATTTCACTGTATATGAAGAGCAACCCTATACTCCATACAAACAACATAGACTGTGGAATTATGTTGTGAAATGCAAAGAGAAGATGATTTTCCCAAATTTAACGGAAACCGTAGGTGTTCTGGAGAAACAAATAGAGGTGATTAGCCTTACTGATTTCTCCTCTTGATGATAATTGTTATTTGCACTTAAAAGTAAAACCTTCTACTTGAATTATTCTATAATGTAGTAAATCTATCACTCACATATGCAAAATACCATAGGAAAAAGGGGTAGGTCCACACGTGGTGGTTAAGCCTACTTATGTGCATAATTTTCTTCATCTCTAAGGAGTGTCCATTTGACAGGGTGCAGTGACTCATGCCTGTCATCCCAGCACTTTGGCAAACAAAACTCTAAAAAACTCATAAGCATGAAAACCTTTAAAAATATTTTGGTAGGAGATAACAAAAAAATAAGTAAGATGACAATTCCCTTTCTACAAGTATTTGTGCTTCCTGGAGATATATGTACAGATTTTCTGAGTTGCATTTATTATTTTACTAAAAACTGTAAACAGTTCTAGTAATGACTCACTGAATTGCAAGAAAACTATAGATATTTATATTATGGTCCATATGTACAAGGAAATTACTTGCATACATTTACAACAAGTTAGAAGGAATCAAAGACTTCAGCCATGTCTATAGCTTTTGGATAAGGAGTAACAGTATGATATTTATGCTTGCTTAGTGACAAAGTGGCTGTTCTCTGCATTCAGAATGGAAGACTCAGTGTTCTGCCTGTATAAACTAATGCCTTGTGCATCTTTCACAATTAAAACAAACTAAGCCATACAATGAAAACAATCATAGCTCCTTTTTCAGCACTTAATTCTGAACAAATTTTGTCTTGTGACTGTGAGAAAAGTCTCTGTTCTCAGAGGTACTTCAGTGGAAATTCCTGGAAAACACTAAAAAAGGGTGTGTAGCACCTACTTTTCCTAATAAAAGTCATATTCCTATTCTATTTAGGAAAATTTCATGACTGAAAAGATGAAAATAATTGAAAAGGTTTTATGAAAAATAGGTGTAAGTGCATTATTAAATACAATAATGAAATAGATTAATACACAAGACAAAAATATGAATTCAGTTGCACAAGTTGTTATGTGACCAAAACAAATAAAAATTAATACAAAGTGTTGAAAACTGTGTGCCAAAGCAAAAGCAGGAACAAACATTATCAGACAAAGTCTGAAGGGTAATTATCCTTGGTTGGCAAGCTCAGCCATTGTTGAACAAACTCATTCTTCATTAAAAACAGAATGAATACCCAAACAGATCACTTAGGGAGTGTTGGGAGCAGCTGGTTTTGCCCATGTAGGCCTCACAGAGAGCCCTCAGCTCAGCTTTGCCTGCCACAGCCAGGACTTTGATGGGTCATGGTCCAAAGGAGTAGGACCAAGTCCACTGAGGCTCGTCCGCATGAGTGGGACGCACCCAGGGATGACTCTCCAAGTTCTTGCCAATGTTTCTAAGGATAGAGAAAGCCCAGAATGGTGGAAGAGAAAGCACAAAATCACATAAAATTCACTGATTTTGTATTAAAAAATAAAGTGATAGTGAAGTTGGTTGGGGTTGTCTGAGAGTCACAAAGACATTAGAAACATTATTGTCAACAGTAATGTGCTGAAGTCTTAAACTCTATTAAAAAGAAAACAACTACACCTGGTATTTTTGGTTGAGGTGCAAGGAATGCAGGATTTTCCTCTTTCTTCATTCTAGAACAGCACAGTGATGAAGAGAATGGGCTCTGGAGGGAAAATTCTTGTATAAAATGAAGTCTCTCAGTAACTGAGCTACTTTGGTATTTGTATAAAAATAGAGAAATAAACAAATGAAAAAAGAAAGCTCAAAAACAGACAAAAGAATATGTAAAAAAATAATGCAAAGAAAGATAAATAGGAAATACTGATTTTTCAATATATGTTCCAAAAAATTAAATACCCATAGGAGAAAATAAAATAGACATTTGATCTCACATTTCAAAATGAATCAATTCCAGATGCATCGCTGACCTAGAGATATATATATACACACAAATTTTTGAGACAGAGTTTTGCTCTGTCACCCCAACTGGAATACAGTGACACAATCTCAGCTCACTGCAACCTCTGCCTCCCAGGTTCAAGCAATTCTCCTGCCTCAGCCTCCTGAGTAGCTGGGATTACAGGTGCACACCGCCACGCCCTTCTAATTTTTGTATTTTTAGTAGAGATGGGGTTTCACCATGTTAGTCAGGCTGGTCTCAAACTCCTGACCTTTTGATCCGCCTGCCTTGGCCTCCCAAAGTGCTGGGATTATAGGCGTGAGCCACCATGCCTGGCCGGACCTAGATATATTTTTTTAAAAAATTAATACAGTATTTAGGATCTAATTCAGGAGAATAGCTTCATGACCATGGTCTATAAAAGATTTCTGAAACTGATCTAGAAGGTACTTATCACAAAATATATTGTAACACAGACAATGTGAGCAAGGACTCTGGAGACAGACCCAGTCAAGCTCCAGCATCTCCTATTTTTTTCCTGAAGTACTTTAGCTAAGATTCAGAACTGGAGCATGGAAGTGGTAATAATGCCTACCTCTTGGGATGTTGTGAGGTTTAAAGGAGCTAGTAATACACAGAGCGCATAGACTAATGCAGGTCTATACTAATGAGTAAATTAGAATTTGCTAATACTGACAGCTTTTCCTAATTACAAGATGCATCATTGGTAAAATGCACCATTATTTTTTGCCACAAAAAGTAAAACCTCTGAGAAACTGTGACACAAATATTTATCATCTCTTAGAATTTTTATATTCTTATTATTGATTACAATTTTACTGAACTTAAATAAACGTGGAAAAGGGAATCCCTGTGAGTGGCAATGCAAATTAGTACAGCCATTGTGGAAAAAAATATGAAGGTTTCAAAAAACTAAAAATAGAGCTACCATATTATCCAGCTATTCCACTTCTGGGAATATATACACAGGAAGTGAATTCAACATGCTATTTTTCTTATGAGTACATGAGATGAAAAATTAAAACAGGATACATTAACGAAGATAATCCTAAAATAGCTCTCATGAGATTAAACTCTTCTGAATTATTTCTCAACTCATCTTTTTCATGACTTTCCTCAAATTATCATCACCTGTGCTAATCATAAGTTCTGGCTTTGCCTCATATCTTTAGAGAGTTCTACATTATTCTCTGTGAGATTATATTTCTAACCTACTGACAACTACTCTGAAAGTTTTAATGATAATGATATTACCAGAGGGTGACAAGAATAGGTTTCTAGACCAACTTCATGCCTGCGCACAAGATGGCACCCATATCATGCTGTCTGGCCAGTCGTTTTCTTACAATATCCATATTAAAAAACAACCCTTTGAAAAATGTGGAAATGTGGACTTTAACATTAATGGAATATACCTTTTCCCACTGTGACCATCCATTTATCAGTGTTAAATCAGGGTGACTCTTCAGCTATATTCTGATTGGTTACTGATGAAATATGCTTAAGCATATTTTCATGTAAGTTGACCAACTCCATTTTTCTTCTACCTACCTATTATAGATATTAGAGTTACTAGTGGACTACTGGAATTCTTATTTTAAGTGTGAAGAGATAATTTTGTAAACTGTGGCTTAAGAAATCCATCGAGGAACTGGCTGGGTGCGGTAGCATGCATCTGTGGTCCTAACTACTCGGGAGGCTGAGGCGGTAAGGTCACCTGAGCTCGGGAAATCAAGGCTGCAGTGAACCGTAATTGTGCTACTGTACTCCAGCCTGGGTGACAGAGTGAGACCCTGTCTCGAAAAGAAAAGAAAAGAAAAGAAAAGAAAAGAAAAGAAAAGAAAAGAAAAGAAAAGAAAAGAAAAGAAATCAGTTGAGGAGGAGATATAAATTCAAAATTTACTTGAAGTTTGCGCTGCAGTAGTAGCACTCTAAAGACTTGGAAAACGTGTGTCTTGAGAATTTCTGTCATAGAAATATGAGCAATGCTCCCTGTAAGATGCATTCCACCCTCAATTCTTTAATCCTTAATCTTTATCTATCTATCTATCTATCTTCTTCTTCCCCACTGATCTTTCTAATCATGTGGATGGTGATTATACAAATCACTTCATGATAAGTTACTGCAGAAGTAGGTTCGGTATGGTTTTCATAAAATATTTTGCTCTGCTTCCTTGCTACTGTTGTCAACTCTGCTTTTGGATACTGATATTGAAATGGGTTTTGGTGTTCCCTCTTGTATATATTGGGTGAGGGAAAAACACATACAATTTATGATTAGGGATGCTGAATGAATTTACACCTAGATTTTCTGTCTCCAGGAAAGCACAATTAAATGGACAACAAGCCCTGATCTCAGTGTATGAGCCATTCATCCACTGGAATTTATCTTCTGTTTAAGCTACAGTGTGGAGACATGGTGGTGGATTCTTGCCTAATGTGGTTCAATACTTTGGAATATTAGCAATGTCATCTTTCAAGACTTCTGATGGCAAGACCAAGTGTTTGTGAAATCTGATGGCTTAGTAAGTTGTAGAAAATAGTATCTTCCATGCTATTAGAGAGCAATGTTTATGGACTTGGTGCTCAGCACTGTGTCCTCTGTGCCTGTGACATCATGTTAGCACAGTCCTCTATGTATCAACAGTCCTCTCCCAGAGTGAGCACTTGGAGCTCGTCGACTCTCTTCTCATTTGAGATGGGTCCCTCCTTGTCCTCATCTATGGCTTGTTTATTACAATTACTCTTTCCTTTATTATTAGTTTTCCGGATGATGAGGAATTTAAATGAGTTTGTTTTTCCTCAAGGAGTGAAGTGTGAGCTTGGAGAAGTGAGAAGCTTTCTTGGCTTACGAAAGTCAAAATAAAAAGTACCCAAGAACATGCTACTCTGATGACAGAAGTGAGAAACATGGTCCAGGTCAGCTGTATCTGTCACCCCAGGTCTCAAGATCCCAGGAGCTGTTCTCTCACTGAAGCTTTGAACCTGGTAGAGAGAATATACTCCATGATTACAGACCATAAAAGAAGAGTCTTGGCCGTGTGGACGTCTATGAGAGAGCAGTCTGCAGCCCCACAGCTTTGTAGGTGCTGTAGGCACTGTAGGCACAGCTCCTGAAACCTCTGCTGCTGCTCAGCAGAGCGCTGTGCTTGTGGTATGGAACTCAGTCTCTCTCTCTCTCTCTCTCTCTCTTTCCGTGTGTGTGTGTGTGTGTGTGTGTGTGTGTGTGTGTGTCTGTAGTAACTGGCAAGCTGTTTCTAAAATTTAAATAAAACTCCATGAGATCCAGAACAGTCAAAATAATCTTGAAAAAAAAAAGTTAGATTATCAGATTTCAAACCTAATGCAAAGGGACAAACTGGTACTAATCAAGGTATTTTGGCATTTTGGTACTAGTATAGGTGATGGCAGTGGTGGCCTATATGGAGCAGCCACTGTGGGGAAGCCAGCTGCCGGTGGAGAGGTGCCGCTGGGGCTGCATGCTCCACGGAGCTCGCAGGAACCCCACAGCCTACCAAGTTGGCAGGGTGGGAACCCCGTGCTCCCAGGCGCAGCTGCTGCAGCTCTGAACTTCTTGACAGAAGGTCAAATATCCAAATTAAAAATGGGTATATTGTTTGGGTAAGCATTTCTCTAAATAAGGGTATCCCTGTGCTCTCCAGAGCCTGGGAAGCTTCCTGCCCCGACAAGCTCAGAAGTGCCTGCTCCTGCTCCTCCCCACTCCTGGCGCCATCTCTGATTTCTGAGCAAAGTTGAAACCAAGCCCAGGAGCTGTCACTGAGAGGTGAAGCCAGCTGGACTTCCAGGTCCAGTGAGGACTTGGAGACCTTTTCTTACAAGAGGATTGTAAAACGCACCAATCAGCACTCTGTAGCTAGCTAGAGGTTTGTAAAATGCGCCAATCAGTGCTCTGTAAAAACGCACGAATCAGTGCTCTGTGGCTAGCTACAGGTTTGTAAAATGGACCAATCAGCACTCTTTAAAATGGACCAATCAGCAGGACATGGGAGGGGACAAATAAGGGAATAAAAGCTGGCCACCCCCTACCCCACAGCAGCAACGCTTGGAGCCAGGTTGTGGAAGTTGTGTTCTTTTGCTGTTCACAATAAATTTTGCTGCTGTTCACTCTTTGGGTTTGTACCACTTTTAAGAGCTGTAACACTCATGCAAATGTTTCTCCCGGGCTTCATTCTTGAAGTCAGCGAGACCACGAACCCACTGGAAGGAACCAATTCCTTCCAGTGGCTGGGTGTGTGTGCATGCTCCGGGTGGATCTGACACACCAGTCCCTCTTGCTGCCTTGGCCCCCTCTGAAACTTTGGGCACCATGGAGCTCAGGGAGGGAAGCTGGGGGGTGCTGAAGGGAGCTTGGCATGAACAGCGTGGGCGCTGTGGATTGCATGTTGATGGTGGGAGGCAGATTCCTGGGCAGAAAGGGGTAGGTCCCTTGTGAAACCCCACTTTTAAGCCAGGGACACCTGAAGCCTGGCGGCCAGGTTGCCAGTTCTGGATGGAGTCTGCAGCCAGGTGTGAGAACTTATGCTGCTTTTTCTGAGCCAGCCCATGGCCACTCCTGGACCAGTCAGCATGCACTTTCACCCCTCTGGGTACATGAAAACTGTGGACTCAGCAAGACTGTAGCAAATGATGAATGACCTGCCTGCGGAAAGCAGCCGCCCACTGCAGGTCGTCTCCTGAGAACGGTTCTGCTGCTCAGTGAAGCTCCTCTCCACCTTGCTCACCCTCACATTGTCTGTGTCCCTCATTCATTCACAGAACCCCAAAGAGATTGGGGTTCTGTTGTTCCTAGTGTGTCCAAGTTTCCAGGTGCCACCACTTTCCCCTAGTCCAGATGCAGGTGCTCACAGCAGAAGCCTCATGTAGTACATTTGGTCCAGCCGCAGCCTTGCACAGAGCTGGCACCTGTGGTGGTGCCTGGAGCTGCCTGTCCCTCTGAAGCAGCCAGCATGTCTGGTTGTGCACAATGGCCAGACTCTGCATTTGCTCACGCACACAGTCCTCACCACTCTTTGCCTGGTTCACCCTTGTCAGGTTTGGGATCTGGGCAGGTGGCATGAGCTGAGCTCAGCCTGTTGGGCCAAGTGGGAGGAATGAGTCCAGCAGGAGCAAGCAATGCTCAGGAAGAAGGTGCTGCTGGCCACAGAGGTTTCTGGCTGGTGAAGTGACACCCCAAGTATCCTGTGACATAAGGAATGCCATATAGATCAATGAAATAGAACAGAAATGTCCAAAAATTAACCCTGACATTTATCATCAATGATTTTACAAGTTGCCAAGGCAATTAATTGGTGAAAAGTATTTTTTTCAACAAATTTTGCAGGGACAAGCTAATATCCACATTTAAATTGGACTCCTCCCTCATGCCATATACATGACTTACTAAAAATATATCATACACCTAAACTCAGGATCTAAAACTGCAAAACCTGTAGAAGATAACATGGAAATATGTTTGTTGTTGTTGTTGTTGTTGTTGTTGTTTGAGACGGAGTCTGGCTCTGTCACCCAGGCTGGAGTGCAGTGGCGCAATCTCGGCTCACTGCAAGCTCCGCCTCCCGGGTTCACGCCATTCTCCTGCCTCAGCCTCCTGAGTAGCTGGAATTACAGGCACCTGCCACCACGCCCGGCTAATTTTTTTCTATTTTTAGTAGAGACGGGGTTTCACCGTGTTAGCCAGGATGGTCTCGGTGTCCTGGCCTTGTGATCCGCCCACCTCGGCCTCCCAAAGTGCTGGGATTACAGGCGTGAGCTACCGCGCCCGGCCATGGAAATATGTTTTTATGGCCAAGGTTAAACAGTGGTTTCTACGATACTATTTTTTATGTTACCATCAAAAATAAAAGTGACAGAAAAAGCAGGTAAGTTGATCTTCATCACAATTACATGTTGTGATTCAACAAACAATATCAAAAAGTTAAAAGATAACTCAAAGAATGGGAAAAAATATTTGTAAGTTATATAGCTGATCAGTGTCCATTGTACAGAATGTAGAAATGATTCTCACAATTCCAGACAAGAGTCAAATATCCAAATTAAAAATGGGTATACTGTTTGGATAAGCATTTCTCTAAATAAGCAATACACATGCCCAATGAACACATGAAAAGTTGATTAATGCCATTAGTTCTTAGGGAAAAAATCACCATAAGATACACTTTATGGCCGGGCGCGGTCACTCACGTCTGTAATCCCAGCACTTTGGGAGGCCAAGGTGGGTGGATCACCTAAAGTCAGGAGTTCAAAACCAGCTTGGCCAACATGGTGAAACCCCATCTCTACAAAAATTCAAGAATTACCTGGGCATGATGGCGGGTGCCTGTAATCCCAGCTACTCGAGAGGCTGAGGTGGGAGAATTGCTTGAATCTGGGAGGCGGAGGTTGTAGTGAGGTGAGATCACACCACTGTACTCCAGCCTGGGCAACAGAGTGAGACTCTGTCTCAAAAAAAAAAAAAAAAAGAAAAAATACATTTTAGAAAATTAAAGCATATTTTAAAGTGAAGGAAGCCACTTTGAAAAGACTGCAGAGTATGTAACTCCATTAATATGATACTCTGGAAAGGATAAAACAATGGCAATAGTAAAACGGATTAGTGCTTACTAGGAACTTTCTAAGCAGGAAGAAGGCTCAATAGGTGAAGTACGTGGAATATCTTTAGGGCAGTGAAGACGTTCTGCATGGACCTGCAATGCTGCATGCATCATACTGTTTTTCAAACACTACAGCATTTTAAAAGTCAAAGAGTGAACCTAAATATATGAAAAATTTTTTAAAAATTATTATTTTTTGGTTGGGGGAATCCCATGAAGAAATGCAGGCAAAATAAGAAAACTGCATTACAAATGTATAAAAATAATCCCATTGACGGAATGGGGGAAAAAGGAGCTGATCTAAGCAACTTAGGAAATAAGTGGAGATTCTGAGTCTAATGCCCAAAGGAGTTGTCTATGAGCAGTGTACTTTAATTGGTAATGTTGTTTCCTATGGGGGTGTGGATTAATAATCCTGAAGCCACCATGCATGTATTATGGGACTCGATTATTACATAAAGGAGGCCAGCTTTCTCTAGAGTCGGAGATTACATGTAAGTAGTGGGGATGGGTGGAGAGATTCATGTATTGCAGGATGAAATCATGTGGCACTGGAGATAGCAGTAGGAATTTATGCTTAACTTTATGTAGATATATATGGAAAAATGTAGAAATATTTACACAGATGTTTATATAGGCAGGTTTGTATACACACGTACATTTCTTTTTTTTTTTGTCAGCTGACAAGGCCTTGAATCTACAGACATTCCAGTAGCAAGAGGTACACTTGGTGGGCAGATCTTCATTTCTAATTCCACTTTCTGATGAAATAAACTAGGAAGCTTTGAAGAAATGGTGGATACTAGGCTTGAAGAAATGGTGGATACGAGGCTTTGGCAGGAAGTGATCAAAATTTTGCCTGGAGTACCTTCTACTGCCTGAAAGTAAGAAAATGTGAAACTGCAGCACAATCAACCAAGCAAACTAAAACCAAAATGATGTTGGCAATTTTAAATGATACAGAAGCCCACTGAAAGACCTTCCAATGCTCAAGAATGGATCAATGTGAGCAATAATATACATGAGTATAAGTAAAGTATAAAATAAATATTCACAATTTCATACAATATTCTATATGGTATAGACACATTATTGAATTAATATGTGATAAATGGTGAGGAATTGAAAAATTGTACATGGTGAAGAATTCTCAACTATTTTTAAAGATACTCCATCATAAGGAAGTGGAACATGAATCCCAGTTGTTAATACGTGCTACGTATAGTGACTTATTTTTAAAAATGTAAAAGTAAAAGAGAAAAATTAATTTTACAGTGGGAAAATATGACTACAATCCCTTTCCGAGGGGAACAAAATTACTATCAACAGTGATAAAGCATGTCGATAGTGTGTACCCTCGACATGATATGATGAGAATGACACTTACTTTCCGTGTTCCTCCTCCCTTACACCCAGAAATCCAGTAAAATCATGAGGAAAACATCAGAGAAATCCCTAATTAGGGATGTCAGTGTTCTTAACAACAAGGCAAGTGGGGGAAACTGTCACAGGCAGGAGCCCAAGGAGACATATGACATCTCAATGTAATGTGGGGTCCTGGATGGGATTCTAAACAGAACATGGACATAAGTGAAAGCTAAGGCATCTAAATAAAATGTGCATGTGAGCTGGGTGCGGTGGCTCATGCCTGTAATCCCAACACTTTTGGAGGCCAAGGCAGGTGGATCACCTGAGGTCAGTAGTTCGAGACCAGCCTGGCCAACATGGTGAAATCCCATCTCTACTAAAAATACAAAAATTAGCTGGCATGGTGGTACACGCTTGTAGTCCCAGCTACTTGGGAAGCTGAGGCAGGAGAATTGCTTGAACCTAGGGAGGTGGAGGTTGCAGTGAACCAAGATTGTGACACTGCTCTCCAGGCTGGGTGACAGGGTGAGACTCCGCCTCAATAAATAAATAAATAAATAAATAAATAAATAAATAAATAGTGTATGTTAGATAAGAATAATGTATAATATTCATTCATTAATTATTGCTATTGTCCCACACTAATAATAATAATAGTTAACTAAGAGGTTAATAAGGGAAACTGTACTACCTTGGCAAGTGTTGTGTGAATATAAACTGTTCTAAAAAAGTTTATTTATTTCCTAAGCCTTTGCCCAACTTAATAAACAAAATATTATCAATACTGTTGATGTCCCGCTGATATAGGAATAGCACTGGGTCATGGCAAGAGGACAAAAAATCCAAATTACAGCTAAAACATGAACTGGGCAAATAAACCACAGGGAAACCCC
Source organism: Theropithecus gelada (assembly GCF_003255815.1). NCBI lineage: Eukaryota > Metazoa > Chordata > Mammalia > Primates > Cercopithecidae > Theropithecus > Theropithecus gelada. The sequence continues at coordinate 3,848,792 of NC_037674.1, forward strand.
AAAATAAGGGAGAGAAAATGGCCAAAATCTTTGTCATGGTGACATATCCATGACCCTTCCCAGCAAACTCAAGTAAGCAATAAAGGGTACAGTAACCAGGGGTCCCTGAAATCCCCTCCCTTTCCAGAATATGAATGATTATTCCACCCCTAGTTAAAGAAACAGGCATAAAATAGGAAGGCTGAGTGGTCATAGGAAAAAGAAGAAAATATAAAGCAGTAATTTCACTGCTTGAAAATCACATCAAGAAAGGAGCTGTTAAAATGTTCTACAGGGACAAGGACAAGCCTGGGCTGATAAGACTTTAATGGGCTAAGTTCGCTGAGACTGGCTGGGTCCAACATCATGCTGGGTTTGACCCATGCCCTACCCTAGACCTAATGAGACATACTAAATCCAACACCTACCAGTGTCATGACATTTCACTTGTATATAAGCATTCATATGTACACACACATGACATATACCTAATAATACATCATTAAATACATTGTTGCTGTCATTTCTTTCATCGAACTGTTAAGTTAGATTTTACTAGGAATATAAAAGTTTTTCTTCCATAGGGCAACCACTAAAAAAGAAAAAAAAAAAGATGTTAAAGAAGAGAAAATGAAATCATACCCAATTCTCAATTTAAACCACAAAAGGCAGCAAATGAGTGGAAGACAAAAATAGGACCAAAGAACAAGGGCAACAAATGCAAAACAGTAACAAATATGGTAGATATCAATCTAACTATATCAGTAATCACTTTGAATACCAATGGTAAAAATAAAACAATTAAAATACACAGATTGTCAGCCAGGAGCAGTCGCTGGTGCCTATGATCCCAGTATTTTGGGAGACTGAAGCAGGTGTGTCACCTGAGGTCAGGAGTTTGAGACCAGCCTGGCCAGCATGGTAAAACACTGTCTCTCCTAAAAGTACAAAAGTTAGACAGATGTGGTGGCACACACTTGTAATCCCAGTAACTTGGGAGGTTAAGATGTGAGAATTGCTTGAAAGCAGGAAGCAGAGGCTTCGGTGAGCTGAGACCCTACCATTCCACTCCATCCTCTGTGATAGAGCGAGACTGTCTCAAAAATAAAATAAAATAAAATGAAATACACAGATTGTCAAAGTGAATAAAAAAAGACCCAGCTGTATGTTTTATATAGGAAACCCATTTAAATATAAAGACAAATAAAAGAAAATTCAAATTAAAGCCATAGTGAGATATCACCTCACATCTCTGAGATAATAGGTGAGAGTGAGGTAATGAACACGCTAACTAGCTAGAATTATCCCACAATGTATATAATACTTCAGACATAATGTTGTATACAGTAAATACATGCAATTGTATGTCAATTAAAAATGTGAAGACATACCTAAATTAAAAGTATATGAGTGACACAAAATATGCCATGCTACCAGTAATCAAAAGAAAGCATGAATAGCTATATTAATTTCCGAAAGGGTGGACTATTAGGGCAGGAAAATTATCAGGCATAAAGAAGAACATAATGATAAAGAGGTTAATTATCCAAGAAGGTATAACAATCCCTAACAAGTATGTAAGTCACAAAACAGCATCAATCTACGTGAGGAAGAAACTGTTAAAACTACAGGAAGAAATAGACGAATCCACCATTGTTGTTGGAGACTTCAACACTCCTCCACCAGAAATAGATTCAGCAGGCAGAATCAGTAGGATTTGGCTGAACTCAGCAGCACCATCAACAGACTAGGTACAGTTGACATCTACAGACTACTTTACCCAATGATGGGTGTATTCGTTCATTTTCATGCTGCTGCTGAAGACATACCCCAGACAGGGAAGAAAAAGGGGTTTAACTGGACTTACAGTTCCACATGGCTCAAGAAGTCTCAGAATCATGGTGGGAGGCAAAAGGCACTTCTTACATGGTGGCAGCAACAGAAAATAAGGAAGAAGCAAAAGCAGAAACCCATGATACACCCATCAGATCTTGTGAGACTTATTCACTATCATGAGAATAGCACAGGAAAGATCAGCCCCCATGATTCAATTACCTCTCACTGGGTTGCTCCCACAACACGTGGGGATTCTGGGAGATGCAATTCAAGTTGAGATTTGGGTGCGGACACAGTCAAACCATATCGATGGCAGAACACACAACCTTCTCGAGCCCACATGAACCGCTCATCAATAGAGAGACCACATTCTCCTCCATAAAACACACCTTAACAAATGTAAAGGAAAAGGAATCATATAATATATGCACTCAGGTCAAAATAGAATTAAAATTGAAATTAATAAAGGGATGATAACTGGTAAAATACATGGATACTCAATAACACAGTTCTAACTATCACATGGGTCAAAGAAGGAATCTCAAGAGAAATTTAAAAATATATTTTGAACTAAATGTAAAGGAAAACACAACTTATCAAAATTCATGGGGTGCGATCAGGGAGCTTGGAGGGATATTATAGCCTCAAATACATATATATTAGAAAAGAAGAAATCTGGCCAGGTGCTGTGGCTCATGCCTGTAATCCCAGCACTTTGGGAGGCCGAGGCCAGCGGATCACGAGGTCAGGAGTTTGAGACCAATGTGACCAACATGGTGAAACCCCATCTCTACTAAAAATACAAAAATTAGCCAGGCATGGTGGTGTGCACCTGTAATCCCAGCTACTCAGGAGACTGAGGCGGGAGAATCGCTTGACCCCGGGAGTTGGAGGTTGCAGTGAGCCCAGATTATACCCGGGCTCACTCCGTCTCAAAAAAAAAAAAAAAAAAAAAAAAACAGAAAGAAAAAAGAAGCAATCTAAAAATTAGTCATCAAAATTTTCACCTTAGAAACCTTAAAAGTGTATCAAGTTAAATCCAAAGTAAACGGAAGAAAAATATAATATGCCAACATAGAGAAAACAAAAGTAAAAATAAAGCCCACGGGAATTTTTAAGTGACTAGTGACAACTCAATAGTTTATGGAGGATAAACCTGTCAAACGTTACCTAAGAAAACGCAATACCCCAAACTGAATGCTTGCTTATGGGCATGAAGAGGTGATCCACTCTGAAATCAGGAGACATGAATCTATGATCCACCTAAGCATGCAAAGCGGGGCAAATTAATTTGGTTCCAAAGTTGGGAAATACACTAATTATGAATAACCCACCAAAAATAAGTTGAAGCAAGTATTGCTATGTATACAAAGTAAAGGATATGAGAAGAGAGTCAAAATACATGCGACCCTCCAAGAAACATAAAAAAAAAATAATGAGATTTGTACGAAAACATCAAAGAACACGTGAGGGGACACGCAGGCACCGATGGGCGAGCATGTGCATGTCTTTGGAGAAAGTCCCATAAAGGCCTGCCCACCCCACCCACCCCTACCCTCTCTGCATTTCCCCTCCTGCAGTGCTTGTGTTCCTTACATTGGGTTTCTTCTGGGGCCAGGTGTGGACCCCCTTATTTCCAGCTGCCTGTGAGGTTGCTCTCACCCTGTGGTTGCATTGATGCCAGGCGGCCGTGAGCCAGCCACAGTGAATTTTCAGATCCTTGGATCCCACCGACACCTGCAAAATGAGCAGACAGGAACCTCTCTGTTCTTTCCACCCTCACTTCTCCTCAGCACCAACTCCTCTGGTCCCCTCTCCACAGAGGACAGGGACCATCCTCACTTGTTCTGTCTTTCTGACCTCATGGACTTGGGGAATATTACTTTTTTTTTTTTTTTTTTTGAGACAGAGTCTTGCTCTGTTGCCCAGGCTGGAGTGCAGTGGCGCGACCTTGGCTCACTTCAAGTTCCACCTCCCAGGTTCGTGCCATTCTCCTGCCTGAGCCTCCCGAGTAGCTGGGACTACAGGCGCCCTCTGCTACACCCGGCTATTTTTTTGTATTTTTAGTAGAGACGGGGTTTTACTGTGTTAGCCAGGATGGTCTCGATCTCCTGACCTCGTGATCCGCCCACCTCAGCCTCCCAAAGTGTTGGGATTACAGGCATGAGCCACTGCGCCCGGCATGGGAATATTTAAAAGAAGAAAACTGAGTCATTCAAATCCCTCCCCACAGAATACAGTCCTCAGGGAGCGGCCCTCCCTCCCCTGTCCAGTCCCTCCGTGGTCTGCCCTTCTGCCTCCTCAGGTGTTACTCATCCCAGCGGTCCTTCCAATCCGCTCTGGCCTGTGCCATGGACACACTGTTTCCTTTTCCCTTTCCCTTCCCTGTCTGTTGTCCTCACTGCTCCCTCACTCTCCAGAATCCCCTCCAATGCTCCTCCTCCTGGAGGCCTCCCTTGTCCATCCCATGCCAGGTCTGATGCCTGTCCCCTGAGTTCTGAGGAGCTGATCAATCATCTACAGTTTAGTTTCTGTTACATTTTCTGAATCACTACTTGACTGAAATGTCAGAGAAAATGGAAACTTTTGTCTATGTTGTTCCTCTGTGAGCCCCTCACATGTGATAAACAAAAAGCAACACAGAAGATTCTCCTTTACATTGAATCTCACAAATGGATTAATGGATCAGCCAAATGCTTAACTACGCTCTTACCTAATTAACAATAAAGTACAACTCTCTTTCAACCTGAAATGAGTTGAACTTGAAGATGAACCTGTTTCCTGTGCTCCTTTCTGTTCTCAGGTCAGGATGTGAGCCCTGACTTCCCCTCAGCCTCTTCTCCAGCCTCTCCAGCCTCAATCCACTGCAGAGGCCCTCTCATGGGCCAGGCTGCTTGCTCTGTCCTCCTCATCTGCCCCTCTTCTGTTCGTCTGGACAGTGTTGCCTTCTTAGAAACCAAGGAAAATCGTCTTGCTCTCCAAGATTCACTTCTATTAATATGACTCCCTTGATAAACATTTCCAAATTTTTGCTAGCTGCTGTATTTCACCATTTTTGCTATTTTTTTTCCTTCAAATTTTATCACAGTAGCTGTTATCCTGGTGGCAGTCATTATTTGGTTTTCATTTTCATTGCTCATTTTCATTGTACATAGATGAATTTATCCTGAACTTTTATACTGTCATCTTCTTATAAGATCATGTGCATCAGAATTTGCATAATGGGTGTCAACGGGAAAAGTGGAAACCACACAATGACACAGCCTCTTTTATTAAGAATTGTTTCATTGCCTTGTTTTGAGACAGAGTCTCACTGTCGCCCAGGTTGGAGTGCAGTGGTGCGACTTGGCTCACTGCAACCTCTGCCTCCAGGGTTCAAGTAATTCTGCCTCAGCCTCCCAAGTAACTGAGATTACAGGCATGCACCACTATGCCTGGTTAATTTTGCATTTTTAGTAGAGACTGGGTTTCACCGTATTGGCCAGGGTGGTCTCACACTCCTGACCTCGTGATCCCCCCACCTTGGCCTCCCCAAGTGCTGTTTTTACAGGCGCGAGCCACCGTGCCCAGCCTGCCTTTACTCTTTAGGCCACAGAGGGTGATGTTAAAATATTCATGGCCCTGGATTAAAATCTGATTTAGAACCATCATACTCAGAATTTTAAGATATTTTCAAATCCATTTATAAATTAATTTCAATATTGCTTTCATTTTTATGTAAATAAAATTCAAGCTTTTATAGTTCTAGAAGGGCATTTTCCATTAGTATAAAATAGGGCCTTACGTGTATAATACACTTTTCTGCTGCAAAGTATAATGCACTTTTCAATGACAGACTGCTTATACAATGGCAGTTCCACAAGATTATTATGGAGCTAAAAAAAAGTACTATCTCCTAATGATGTTGTAGGCATTGTAATGGCGTAGTAAAATAACTGTTTTTAATTTTTTTTTGGAGACAGAGTCTCGCTGTATTACCCAGGCTGGAGGGCACTGGTGCAATCTCGGCTCATTGCAACCTCCACCTCCTGGGTTCAAGCGACTCTCATGCCTCGGCCTCCAGAGTAGCTGGGATTACAGTTGCATGCTACGATGCCTGGCTAATTTTTTTTTTTTTTTTTTGTATTTTTGGTAGAGATGGGTTTTCACCATGTTGGCCAGGCTGGTCTCAAATTCCTGGCCTCAAGTGATCTGCCCACCTGGGCCTCCCAAAAATGCTGGGATTACAAGCATGAGCCACTGCAACTGGCCAATTACTTTATTTTTAAAGTAAATTTAATGTAGCCTAAGTGCACAGTGTTTATATAGTTTACAGTAGTGTAAAGCATGCCATAGGCCCTCACTTTCATACTCACTGACTGACCCAGAGGAACATCCAATCTTGCAAACTTCATTCATGATAAGTGCCCTATACAGGTGTACAATTTAAAATATATATATTTTTTCTTTTTTTGAGACGGAGTTTCACTCTTGTTGCCCAGGATGGGGTGCAATGGTACGATCTCAGCTCACCGCAACCTCCATCTCTTAGGTTCAAGCAATTTTCCTGCCTCATCCTCCTGAGTAGCTGGGATTACAGGCATGCACCACCATCCCCGGCTAATTTTGTATTTTTAGTAGAGACGGGGTTTCTCCATGTTGGTCAGACTGGTCTCAAACTCCCGACCTCAGGCAATACCCCCTCCTTGGCCTCCCAAAGTGCTGGAATTATAGGCATGAGCCACTGGGCCCGGCCCTAAAAAATATTTTGTACTGTATCTTTTGCTGTGACTTTTCGAATGTCTAGGTATGTTTAGATATACAAATACTTATTTTGTTAGCGCTGCATACAGTATTAAGTACAGCAACATGCTACATACATTTGTAGTCTGGGAGCAATAGGCGATACCATGTAGCCTAAGTACATAGTAGATGGCACAGCCTACTACAGTTTGCATAAGTATACTGTATGATGGTCCCAAATGACAAAACTGCCTAACAAACATTTATAAGAATGCATCCTCTTCATTAAGTGAAGCATGACTGTAGTTTAATCAACAGGGACATTATCCTTTCTTTTGGGTGCCTCTTAAATATTCCATTCATTGACACACAGTGGCTAACACCCACTGAGACTCTTGTTGATAAGGTGCAAGACCAATCTGACCTCCCCTTTAGTGTCACAAACGCCAGTTCAATTATCTTTCTCTGAGCATTTCACTTGCATTATTTTTTTTCACCTTGGCAACGTGAAGCAACTAGTCAGGGATACAGTAATCACTGAGGAATTGCAGAAGGTAAGAATCAATTTTTTTTTTTTTTTTTTTTTTGAGACAGAGTCTCACACTGTTGCCAGGCTGGAGTGCAGCGGCACAATCTCGGCTCACTGCAACCTCTGCCTCCTGGGCTCAAGCAGTTCTCCTGCCTCAGCCTCCTTAGTAGCTGTGATTACAGGCATGTGCCATCATGCCCAGCTAATTTTTGTATTTTTAGTAGAGACAGAGTTTCACCATGTTGGCCAGGATGGTCTCGATATCCTGACCTCGTGATCTGCCTGCCTCAGCCTCCCAAAGTGCTGGGATTATAGGTGTGAGCCACCGCGCCCGGCCAGGAATCAAAATAGTGTAGGAAAATTCATTGGGTTTAATATGCCTTAACAAATGCAAAAAAAGTGGACAAATTATACGAACGATGGTTTGTGAGACACTGTGCGTGAAGCAATGAAGGACGGTGATACCTGTGGGATACGAAATAGTGACATGAGACCTACTATCACCTCAAGGTACTTCTTCAAGATAATTTCCTGCTGTGATGTGGCAAGGATGTTTGGAGACTTTTTTTTGTTGATACAATTAAACTGAGGGTCTGGAAAAACAATTTTGCCTAATTTCACTACAGTAGCAGTCCACAAGAAAAAAACAAAGACACTTGAAAATACGTTTGAATACACTTGGTCTTCCACCTGTTCATCTTATTAATGTCTGCAAAAAGAGGCATTCACATAACACAACCATCTTGCAACAAGCCCATATGAAAAGTGAAACATTAGCATTGAAGGAAATGTGTATAAATAGGTTGAACCACCACATCTTGACCCAAATCTACATTTCTTACTATGTGTTGTCATTTGTGGCTGACAAAGATAACGTTTTTTTAATACGAATGCTCTCTGGCTTGCAATGGTTTGATTTAAGATATTTTGACTGTAGGACAGCAGAAAACCAATACACCTTCTATAGAAACCATATTTCAATCACCCACATAAGCATTCTATTTTTCGCAGTGCAGTATTCAATAAATTACATGAACTATTTAATGATTTCTTATATAATAGGTTTCATATTAGACAATTTTGACCCACTATAGGCTAACGTAAGTGTTCTGAACACATTAAGGTAGGCTAGGCTAAGCCATGATGTTAGGTCAGTGAGGTGATTTAAATGCATTTTCGACTTACAATATTTTCAACTTTTGATGGGTTGATGCGAATGTCATCCCAAAGTAAGTTCAGAGAACGTCTGTAATTTAAAGGGAGTTTTCTTTTTTGTAGGGGATAGGGGTCTCACTCTGTCACCCAGGCTGCAGTGCTGTGGTGTGATCATAGCTCACTATAGCCTTGAAATCATGGGCTTAAGTCAGCCTCCTTCCTCACCCTCCTGAGTAGCCAGGACTATAGGTTTGTGCCATGATGCCTAGCTAATTTTTAATTTTTTTCTGTAGGGATAAGGTCTTGCTATATTGTCCAAGCTGGTCTTGGACTTCTGGCCTCAATTGATCCACCTGCCTTGGTCTCCTAAACTGCTAGGATTAGATGGGTCAGCCATTGCACTTGACCGAGTTTTATATGTATAAGAACAGAACAAATTTCTCATGCAAACAAGGAAAAACTGTTATGTCTCATCCCCTCTCTTTGTTTCCCTAGAAAACTTCCAGTTTCTTTCCAACTTAAGAATCATCTTGTGCCTGTCCTTCACTGCATAAAGACCACAGTCTAAACAATTTGCATGGAACACTGGATTACTCTTACTTTGCAAGGAAATTAAGGTTAGGGTGCCAGGTTATCAAATAGAGTAAAGGTGAAGCATACTGTAGATAAAACTAAAGTCTGCCCTTTAAATTCTCTGTATAGAAGACTGAAACTAGAGTCCCTGCAACACTGCCTGGCAAATAAATGTCTATCTATTAATTCAGAATACAAATATCCATAATGTATCAATAGTCTTGGTCTCTTGGTTTCTCACATCTCATAAATCTTGAACAATTGCCCACCATAATCATTTTAAGATCATTAGATTGAGTCTTTCGTTACCTGTATAGTAGCCATTTGCTATTGAGTCTTGGAGACTCATCCTGCAAGAATGCATCCTTCACTAGAGAATGTGTTCCTCTTAGTACAATCCTGTTGGTATTTGCACAGTCCACATTTCAGGTGCTAAATAAATCCCAGACTGCTTTCTGGAGCCCTGAATTGTTTCTTCAGATGGAAATCTCTGTTTAATGCAGGTTGAGGAATCCCATATTCCACTACCCAGGACCCTCACCCATCGCTTCACTCAGAGGAGTATCAAAGGTTCACCTTAAAACAATAAACAACAACATAGAAGTGAAATAGAAAGGTGGGTAAAATATTGATTGAATCAAGGAAAACAAAAATGTAAAAAACTTTGAGCATGAAAACCTTTTAAAAATATTTTGCTAGTTGATAATACAAAATCAATAAAGTTTGTAATTCTCTTCCTATAAGACCATAGTATTAAACTATATGCAGGCTGGAGATGGATGACAGCACCACCTGAGTGGCATTTTTATTTTAAGGCAAATCAGAAATAATTTTTGGTAATCTCTCATCAAAGGGTAGGAAAAGGATACATATCTATAGTATGGGTTATCTGTATAAAGACATGTCATGCAGATATTCACAAAAACCAGTTGGAAGGCATCAAAGAAAGACTTAACTAATGTCTATAGCATTTGTGTAAGACGAAAAGCAAATAATATGAGGACAATCTAACTTCCAGAGCAGCAAAGTAGTTTTCACTGCATTCAGAATAATAATCTCAGTGTTCTGTATACACAAATTAATTCCTTGTGTGCCTTTCACAATTAGAAGAAACTAAATCATATAATGAAAATGATCGCAGCTCTTTTTAAGCATGTGATTCTGAGTGAATTTTGACTTGTGATTTTCAGAAAAGTATCCCTCTCCTTTTCAACCAGAGGTATTTCAGAGCAAATTTCTGTGGAACACTAAAACAAATAACGTGTAACATTTGTCTTTCCTAATAAAAGTGATATTTCCATTCAATTAGTAAAATGATACTTGAAAAGATGAAAATAATTGAAAGTATATTTAAAAAATTACGAAGACATTTTTAAATAAAGGAAAGAAAGGCATGAATAGAGAAAGCAAAAATGTTAATTTGCTTTTTAGAGGATGTTTATGTGAAATTAAAAAAAGAAAACTGCAAACAAATGTTAAAGGTATTTTTATGCCAACACAAACAAACAAGCCCAAAACAACAACAAGACTAAATAGTACCAGGAAAGCTTGAAGTTGTAAAACGTGTCCTTCAGCAGCAAGCTGAATGAATGTCTGGACTCTGGAGACAAACACAGCACAGCCAACCTCAAGGTACTTCTCTTATTTTCCTGTAGGGCTTTAGCTCAGATTCAGTATCATGGGAGGGGTAATAGGCCTAACTGTTAAGATGTTGTGAGAATTGAATGAACTAATGATACATAACACTTGTAGACTAATGGCTGGTCAATCCGTCAACCACAAAGTCAGTATTGCTGATACTGACAGTGTTTTCTATGTAAGTGAAAGACATATCATTTGCATCAATTGTGAAATACATCATTATTTTTGTCACAACAAAAGAATAAAACCATTGACAAATGGTAACACAAATACTTCTTATGACTTAGAATCTTTACCTCATAATTATTGATGATATCTCTTTTCAACTTTACAAATGTGGATATTTGTGTTATATCACTCTTATTCAGGGAGATGAAAAATTATGCAAAACACACTAAGAAAGGTATTATTAAATTTCTTCCATTTGGATCAAACTCTTCCGAGTCACTTTTAATCTCATCTTGCCTGACTTCCTTCCTTATCATCTGTGCTAATCAGAAGCATTTGGTGATGCTGCATTCCTTGTGGAATTCCTATGATACTTTTTGTGAGATTATCTTTCTAATCTACTGCTACTCTGCAAGTTTTGATGATATTAGTAGAAGCTGTCAAGGAAGCTTTTTAGACTAGATTCAGGTGACACATACAAAGACAACCACATAAAGTTTGTGTTGTGACCAGCAGTGTTTTGATACTATCAACTTTTAGACGGATCTCTATTTGAAAGGTGTGAAAATGTGCATTTTAGCATTAGTGGATACACTATTTTTCTCTGTGACTGCTCATTTCTCAGGGGAATATTATGGTTGTTGATCTGCTGTAGTTTGTTCTTTTTTTGAGGAAACATGTTCAAACATATTTTCATATAAATTAACCAAGTCCTCTTACCTTCTGCATGACTCTTAGGCAGTTAATAGTGGATTACTGAAATTCCTATTTCATATGTTGCAAATTCTGATAATTTTACTCTGCCTCAGCATCTATTTTGTATAATACTTAACTTGCATATACCACAAGCAGGACTCAGTCATCCTTGACACAGTTTCAAGTTCCTCAATTCCTCCCAGTTCCTGAAAGTTGTTGATACAGTTACATTGACTTGTCCCACAGAGTACACCTACTCCATGTGAACTGAGCAGATATGCCGCAGTAGCCACCTGTCCATCACAGTGTGACTCTATGGAACTTATGCTTGCTTCCTGTAAACCCAGAAATTAGAACTCCCCAAGAGCAACCTGCATGTGTAATGCAGTGGATTCCAATAAAGGCTTCAGCAACTGGGCCTACCTCTGACTCTCTCTTTGCTCCCTACTGGCTTGTGAGTGTGTGTCCAGGAAGGCTCCCCCCTTCTCATTGGTCATGTGATGCATGCTGACCTTTTTTCTCTGGGATGTGTAAGGAATGCACTGCTCGTGCTATTTCATGTGTTTTACTGAGCTGCCTCCTCTGGGTCTTACTCAACCAACACACTTGAACCTAAGTGTTTTCCCAGTCAGGGCTCCCTGACAGCATGGCAGCCTTGGTGTGGGTAAACCATACACAAATCACACAAGAAACATGAGAGAATCTTCTAATACAATGAAGTTTCCTGTGATAGGGACACCTGGTCACAGGTCAGATACTTACGCATTTGGCCATCTATGAGGACAAAGGAGTATCCTGTGAAAAGTACATAGTAGACATCCATGACCAAATTGTGTTAAGTCTCCTTTGGGCAGGGCTAGAGTTTATAGACACTGTCCAGAGGAATACCTTAAGGTCAAACTAGAAATAACAAAAATACAAAATATGTGGAGAAACAATTTTATAAGATACAATTCAGAAAAACGATTGAGAAGGAAGATAGGTATGGCATAGAGGTAGCTGAATGTTTGCACAGTCAGTTGGGCTAATTTCTACAGACTTAGAAGAAGCTGTAGTTGAGAATTTCTGTCCTAATGTTATATATATGAACAATAGTATCTCTAGGCTGCATTCCACATCCAATTCTTTAATCCAGAACAATTTAATATTCATTTTTTCCTCCATTCCTCTTTCTAATCCCATGGATAGTGATCATACAAATCACTCTTGATCAGTTGCTGCAGAAGTAGATGTTTTGTGGCTTTCATAAAATGTGTTCTTTGGATTACTTGTTACTATGGTCAACTTTCCTGTTAGCTACTTGAAAAATGGAATGGGTTTTTGTGTTTCTTCATGAATATATTAAGTGAAGAAGAAACGTAATTTATAATTTTGGATGTTGACTGTGTTTGCAACTAGACTTTCAGGTTGTAAGTTCATTTAAGTTAATAGCATGTTCTGATGTCATACATATAAGCTATGTATTCATTGAACTCTTAACTTCTATTCAGACTGTTGGGTGGAAACAGGGTGTTGGGTTCTTGCCTCATAAGGTACTCTTATTTGGGAAGTTTCAATGTTTACATTGACATCTCTCTGAGAAATCTGGTGGGCAGTGTAACCTCAGTGAAACCAGCTTACAAGTTGTTTAGAAGGTTGTGGGAAATAATATCTGTGATGCTTTCGTAGTAATATTTGGGGTTTTGCTGCTTAGCACTATGTCCTCTGTGCCTGTAATATCATGTTAGCACAATTTTGAGTCTATCACCGTGAGGCATTAGAGCTCATCAACATGCTTGCCAGTTTTCCGTGGGTCACCCCTTGTGCGCATCTACTGTGTATCCTCAATGGACTGCATTCTGACTTTTTTGGGTCAGTGTCAGCAGAGATTGGCTTAATCTATCAGGTATACAAAGTTATTATTTTTTTCATAGCCCACCTATGACCATGATGATATCTATTCTGTGGCTGTTGGACTTGTCATTCGGCACTATAATGTGATACTCTAAACTGGTATTGACCTGAATCACTCCCTCTTAGTTGAGAAAGTGGAGGGACTCCATCTGGCTCTTTCATTTGCAAGACAACAAGGGCTCTTTACCCACCACCTTCCTCAAGGACTTAACTTGTGCAAGCTGACTCCTAGCACATCAAAAAATGCAAATAACGGATAAGATGCTATGGCAAGCTAGGTCCGCAGTTCCCAGGAATTTGTCCGGGTGATAGTACCCTAAGTCCCCACGTTCCTGTCCGGTTGATAGCCCAGCGTCTATCACCATGTGATGGATTTAAAGCCCCTGCACCTGGAACTGTTTGCTTTTCTGTAACCATTTGTCTTTTTAACTTTTTTGTCTGTTTTACTTCTGTAAGATTGCTACAGTTAAGCTCCCCCCTCCCCTTTCTAAACCAAAGTATGAAAGAAAATCAAGCCCCTTCTTCCGGGCTGAGAGAATTTCGAGCATTAGCCGTCTCTCAGTCGCTGGCTAAGAAAGGACTCCTGAATTCGTCTCAAAGTGTGACGTTTCTCTCTAACTCGCTTGGTTACAACAATAATTCCACAACAAAATCCCAGCAGAACACATGCTCCCAATAAATTCATGATGGAGTCTATAGAATAAAATAACTTCATTATCACAGGGTTCTCTCAAAGTCTTGAAGGTATAGTTGTCATCTAAAACTTAAAGAAGGATTCCCTGCACAAGGAAACATGACTTGTGTTCCTTGTCATTGGTATCTCTCAATCTTTCCTTCTAATGTCCTGAATCCCTGCCTTCCAAAAGAGCTTTAGTGGGATCTTGTAGATAAACTATCTGGCATCTTCTAAAAATGGGATTTTCTGTGATACGTGAGACACAGGAACCTTTCTTTGAAGAAGTGATTACTGACACTCAAAGTGGTGACTATGTAATGGGAAGCCAGTGGAAAAAAAGAAAGAGGAGAAAAGTTCCTGGAGCTTGATGGTGTCTTTCTGAAGCAGATGCACCTGAATTTAGAATTGTGAATAGATAAGGAAGCTGCTTTCCTGCTCTCTCCCTACATATATGACCATCAACCAATGAATCATCATCACCTTGTGAAAGTTATTTGTTTATGTCTGTGTAGTTGGTTTTTTGTTTTTGTTTTTGTTTTTTTTTTTTTTTTTTGGTACCAAAATAACACTTGTAAAATAAGATTTTAATTGTGAAATACTTAAAAAACATATAAGACTCAAACTACTTTGTTGGGAACAGGCCCCAAATCTGTCCATAAACTGGCCCCAAAACCAGCCATAAACAAAATCTCTGCAGCACTGTGACATGTTCATGATGGCCATGATGCCCACGTTGAAGGTTGTGGGTTTACTGGAATGAGGGCAAGGAACACCTGGCCCACCCAGGGGGGAAAACTGCTTAAAGGGGTTCCTAAACCACAAACAATGGCATGAGTGATTTGTGCCTTAAGGACATGTTCCTGCTGCAGTTAACTAGCCAGATCCATCCCTTTGTTTTGGCCCATCCCTTTGTTTCCTGTAAGGAGTACTTTTAGTTAATCTATAATCTGTAGAAACAATGCTTATAACTGGTTTGCTGTCAACAAATATGTGGGTAAATCTCTGTTTGGGGCTCTCAGCTCTGAAGGCTGTGAGACCCCTAATTTCCCACTCCACACCCTATATTTCTGTATGTGTGTCTTTAATTCCTCTAGCGCTGCTGGGTTAGGGTCTCCACGACTGAGCTCGTCTTGGCACCACTTAATTACAAGAGTATAAGTAACAACATAAAAAATGGGCAAAGGAATTCAAAATAAGACATACAAATGGCCAAAAGACATACAAAAAATTCTTCAACATCTGTAATCATCAGATAAATGTAAATTAAAATCATAACGAGATATTGGCTCACACCTGCTACATTGGTTATTGTCAGGATGATGAAATATAACAAATGTTGGTGAGGAAATGAAGAAAGACAACCTTTGTACATTGTTGGTGGGAATGTCAATTAGCACAGACATTTTAGAAAACACTATGGAAGTGTCACAAGAAATTAAAAATAGAATTACTGTATGATACAGCAATCTCTTTCCAGGGTATATGCCAAAACAACTGACATCATTATGTTGAAGAGATGTCTGTATTCTCATGTTCATTTCAGCATTATTTACATTAGCCAAGATTTGAAAACAACTTAAGAACTCATTAATGGATAAATGGATTAACAAAAATGTGGTATATATACACAATGGGATACCATTCAGCCTTAAAAACATAGGAAATTCTGTCATTTGCAACAACTTGGATGAACCTACAGTACATTATGCTAGGTAAAATAGGCTAGGCAGAGAGGGACAAATACCATATGATCTCAATTCTATGTGGAATCTTAGAAGTCAAACTCATAGAAGTTGAGAATGATATGGTGTTTACCAGAAGTTGTTATGAAGGGGTGGTTGGGGAAGGGGAGATGTTGGTCAAAGGGTGTGAAGTTTCTATTAGACAGGCGGAATAATGTCTGGTGATTTATTTCATAGCACGGTAAGTATAGATAATAAGAATGGGTTGTATATTTCCCAAAACAGCTAACAGAGATAATTTCAAATGTTCTCACCACAAAGAAATAATAAATATTTGAGGTAATGGATATGATGATTAGCCTAATTTGTCCATTCCACAATGTATACATATATCAAAATGCCACAATTAACCCCATGAATAAGAGTACATACAGTTATTATCTGACAATTAAAAATAATAAATAATTTTAGATTTACTGAAAAGTATAAGGAGAGTATAGTTTTACATACCATTCAGCTTCTCGTAGTCTTAACATCTTTTTTTTTTAAAATTTATTTATTATTATTATACTTTAAGTTCTAGGGTACATGTGCATAACGTGCAGGTTTGTTACATATGTATACTTGTGCCATGTTGGTGTGCTGCACCCATCAACTCGTCAGCACCCATCAACTCGTCATTTACATCAGGGTAGTCTTAACATCTTAAATAGCCATAACATAGTTGTGAAAACAAATAAAACTGAATGTGGTTAAAACCATTGACTGAAATACAGATTGTCTTTATACTTTACCTGATTTTACATTAATGTCACTTTTTCTGTCAATGATTCAATCCAGGATGCCACACTATACTGTCAGGTTCACTACTTATTTATTGCTATAACTCATTTATACAGCAAAGTGCCTCAAAACCACACACACACATATTACTCACTGTTTCTTTGGGGCATGAATCCTGGTTTAGATGATGTCCAGGCTGAAGTCTCAGCTGAAGGTTCAGCTGGAGAGGAATCATCTTCCAAGCTCACAGTTTGTTGTTAGGATTCAATTACATGCCCAGGGTGAAATTACTTCACTAGTAAATCATACCAAAACTTTAAAAAATTTATAACAATCCTTCACTAACTACTCTTCCAAGAGAAGAAGAAAACAAACAAAGGAAAAAAAACCAAAAAGGAAAAAGAGAGTAATTACCAATGCATTTTATGAAGTCAGTTAACCTGATACTACAACTGGAAAAAGACATTATAAGAGAGCAAAATTAGAGACCAACATGCCTTATAAATATGAGACTCCTCAAGGAAAAACTATGAAAACACAAAAGCACCATAGACAAAGGACATATGCTATTACCAAGGATATTTATTCCAGCACTGCAAGTTTGGATAAACGCACAAAAACAATTAGTAAAATATACTATCTAAATAGTATAAAGAGTAAAAACACATGATCACCTCTTAAGATGAAGAATAAGCATTTGACTAATTCGAATCCCATTTATGATTTGAGCATTTATGAAAACATTGAGCAAATGAAGCATAGAAGGGAACTTTGCCTAAAAAGAGCATCAATTAAAAATTCACATAACAACATACAGTGTCATGAAAGCCTCAGTAATTTCTCTAGGATTAGAAATAAGACACAGAGGTCCACTCTTGCCACTTCTATTCAACAGAATTTTGGAGGATGTAGCCAGGACAATTAGGCTACAAAAATGTAAGACATCCACAATGGAAAGGAAGAAGTTAAACCATCTTCATTTGAAAATGACATAATCCTGTGTATAGAAAATCCTAAGGAATTCACTAAAATAAGATTAGAATCTAAAAACAAGTTCAGTAACTTTGCAGTATACAAAGGTGGCTGCCACCTGTAATCCCAGCACTTTGGGAGGCCGAGGCAGTTGGATCGCCTGAGGTCAGGAGTTTGAGATCAGCCTGGCCAACATGGTGAAACCCCGTCTGTACTAAAAATACAAAAATTAGCTGGGCATGGTGGTGGGCACCTGTAATCCCAGCTACTCAGGAGGCTGAGGCAGGGGAATCACTTGATCCTAAGAGCAGAGGTGGAGGTTGCAGTGAGTCGAGATTGTGCCATTGCACTCCAGCCTGAGTGACAAGAGTGAGACTTTATCTCAAAAACAAAAAAGAAACTCAGAAAACTATTCCTATGAAAAAAGCTTCAAAGTGGAGATATACTTAGGAATGATGTAATGAAATCTGTGTAAAATATGTACATTGAAAACTACAAAACGTATTGAAAGAGACTGAAGATGTCCTAAAAAGTGTAAAAACAAAAATCCCACGATCAATGATTAGAAAACTTAATATTGTAAAGATGGCAATACTTTCCAAATGAATTTATGGATTTAATAGAATCTATAGTAAAATACTGCTTCTTTAAAAAAATGCAGTTATTGACAAGCTACTTCTAAATTTCATATGAAAATGCAATTGCTCCAAAATAGCCAAAACTAACCCAGAAGAATACAGTTGGAGTACTTGACTCATATTTCTTGACTTAGAAACGTATCACAAACTGACAGTAATCCAGACATTGTGGTCCTGCTATAAGTTCAGCCATATGTGTTATTGGATAGAATTGAGGGTCCACAAAATTACCTTTATATTTATGGTTTAATTGATTTTAAAGATTGCAAAAGCATATCGATATGGAAAAATGTTTCTTCCAACAAATTTTGCTGGCAGAAGTGGATATCCACTTGCAGGTTGGATTCCTGCCTCAAATCATATAAACAATTGGCTTGAAGTGGATCATAGACCTAAACGTAAGAGTTAAAATGACAAAATCTATGAAAGTGAATGTATGAATTAGTCTTCACAGCCTTAGTTTAAACAATAGAGTCTAAGATACTTCATCAAAATACAAGTAACAGAAGCCAAAAAGAAATCATCAAAACTTAAAATTGTACTAATCAAAGTACACAATCAAGATAACCCAAACGATGGGAGAAAATGTTTGCAAATCATATACCTGACAGGGGTCTATTATCCACAGTATGTAAAATGTTCTTACAACTAAAAAATAAAAAGAAAAATATCCTAATTAATAATGGGCAAAATTTTTGTGTGACTAGATATTTTCCCAAAGAAGTTATACAAATGTACAATGCTCAACAAATTTAGTCCTTAGTAAAATGCAGACCAAATTCATTGTGAGATATACTTCACTGCTTCACTAATCTTAAAGGCATATTTATAAGAAAATGAAGGTAGTTTGCATCACTATGTACTGTTCAGTATAATTTATATGACATTGTGAAAGTTGAAATTATAGTAAAATGATTAGAGGCTGCTAGGAGCTTGTGAGAGGAGGGTTGGAAAGGAAAATTGCAGATATCCTACCAGCAGTGAAATTATTCTCTATGCTACTACCAGCAGTGAAATTATTCTCTATGCTACTAAAATGGTCAGTTAATGCTACTATTTGTAAAATTCTACGGAACTTTATATCACAAAGAGTGAATAAAAATGTATACAAATTAAAACATTATCGAATGGGGGTATTCCATTGAGAAATGCAGATAGAATAATATAATTGCACATTTTAATTTATAAAGTTCTTTCCTATGGGAGTATGAATGACCAACTCTGATACCAGTCTGCATATATTTTGAGACTCAACGTTTTCATAAAGGGGGTCAATTTTCTCATTGTTAGAATGAGAGGTTACATGCAAGTAGTAAAAATAAGTAGATTCATTCATATGGTACTTGATTAGAATACATAATGCTGGAGACATTAGTAGGAATACAGGCTTAAATTTATATAGATACACATAGACAAATGTAGATATATTTTTACGTATGTGTTTTTGTGGAGTTAATATGCAGATATATTCCTGTCAGCTGGCAAAGTCCAGAATCAACAGATCACCCAGTAGCAATGAGTGCACCCACTGTCCCGATCATTGTTTCTAATACTAGACACCAATAAAAAGAAAAATTCCAGCCAGGCGCGGCCTGTAATCCCAGCACTTTGGGAGGCCAAGGTGGGCAGATCACGAGGTCAGGAGATCGAGACCATCTGGCTAACACGGTGAAACCCCGTCTCTGCTAAAAACAAAAAAATTAGCTGGGCGTGGTGTCGGCGCCTGTAGTCCCAGCTACTCAGCAGGCTGAGGCAGGAGAATGGTGTGAACCCGGGAGGCAGAGCTTGCAGTGAGCCGAGATCGTGCCACTGCACTTCAACCTGGGCAACAGAGCGAGACTCCGTCTCAAAAAAAAAAAAAAAAAAAAAATTCCTTGAAGAAATTATGAACATTAGGCTTGGGTAGGGAATCAACACAATTAACCTTGAGCACTTTATAGTGCAGAAAGTAATAAAATCCTAAACAGTAACACAACCAACAAAGCAATCAAACAAACAAACAAAAATCAAACTGCAACAACATGGATATATCAAAATGGTATAGGAATCATCTGAAAGACCTTACATGGCAAATTCTAGAACAAAATCAATAAACTAGTAATTACAGTGTGAAGTAAATATTTGTGATTTCATACATTTTATGTGATATATTAAATGATGAATATAAATAATGCATGGAGTAGAATAGAGAAATTTCCACGGCAAAGAAATACAAATGGCATTGTAGAAGCTCTGCCTAGCAGGAGATGGAGCATGTTTTTCCAATTCTTAAATATGTGCAGGGCACAGTGACTTCTTTTTAAAAAGGTCAACATGGAAAGGGGAACAAAAATTACCTTACTATTCACCAATATAGAGAACTTATATTCTTTGAAGAAATGGAGATCCCTGACCTAAATTATCTCATGGAAATTATCAAGTTAATATCAACAGTAATAAGCACGTTGATAGTGTGTACCCTTGATATGATGTGATGAGAATGGCATATTCCATCTGTAATCTTCCCTAAAACCAACAACTCCAGTCAAAACATTAGAAAAACATCAGTGAAATAGTTAAATCCCACTTGAGAGATGTCAATGGCCTCAAAAGCAAGAAAGGTCTAAGAAACTGTCAAAGCAAAAGGAGTCTAGGAATACATGATATCCTGGATGAAATCCTAGAACACAAAACTGACAATAAAAGAAAACTAAGAAATCTGAACAAAAGTGTGATGTTATTGAATTATAATATGTAATACTGGTTTGTTAATTTTGACAAATATGCAACACTAATTTAAGAGATTAAGAAAACTGTGCTTGGGGTATATATAAATCATCTGCACTGTCTGTGAAAGTGCTCTGTAAATATAAACGTATTTAAAAATATTTAATAGAAAAATTAATATTTTTTAAAAATCACTTCCTAGTTTAATAAACAGAACATTACCAAAAGTGCCCCATGTGTGCAATTCTCCAATTCAATCCACTTCCTAACCCCATGAAGTTTACCAGTATTCTAAGTTTACTAATTGATATTTCCCTTTGTTGCTTATTTTTCTAAGTTTGCATTTCTTTTTTCTTTTTTGAGATACAGTCTCTCAGCCTGGCCAACATGGTGAGACCCCATTTCTACTAAAAATACAAAAATTAGTCGGGCAGTAGTGGCACATTCCTGTAATCATAGCTACTTGGGAGGCTAAGGCAGGAAAATTACTTGAACCCAGGAAGCGGAGGTTGTGGTTAGTCAAGATCGCGCCACTGCACTCCAGTCTGGGTGACAGAATGAGACCCTGTCCCCCCATGTCCCCAAAATGAGAGATATGGTCTCATTCTGTTTTCCAGGCTGCAGTGCATTGGCATGAAGATGGTTCACTGCAGCCTTGACTTCCTAGGCTCAAGCAATCCTCCTGCCTCAGCCTCCTAGGTAGCCGGGACTACAGGAAAGTGCCACGAACCCTGGCTAATTTTAAAAATTTATTGTAGAGATGGGGGTCTCACCATGTTGCCCAGCCTGATTTTGAACTCCTGGGCTTAAGCAATTCTGCCTCAGCCTACCAAAGGATTGGGATCACAGGCATGAACCACTGTGCCTAGCCTTAGCTTACTTAATAGTATATTGTACAGTTTTTCTTGTCATCAAACTCAGACATGTTTAATTTACCCATGTCCCCACTCTAATCATGAGAAGACATGAGACAAATCAATATTGTGGGACACCCCACAAAATTCCTGATAAGTTCTTTTCAAAAGTGTCAAAGTCATGCAAAATAGACTGAGAAACTACAGCAGATTGGAAAAGACCCAATGTGACACGTAGCCCATAAGATGGTGCTCAATGAGCCCTACCTGTTGTTTTACAAAGCCCTGTAGTATAATCCTCCACGCCTGACAGTGAACAGGACATGTGATGTGCCTGAAACAATAGACTATTACAAAGGTGATGGGACATTACTTGAGTGAAATAATACAAATTTCTTCCTCCCAGCCCTTGCGTATTTTTCTGGAATTGTAACGTATGTTATGCTCTCAGACACCAAAAACAATCATGAGGCTTGTAGGAGAATATCAAACAGCATAAGGAGACATGTAGACTAGGCTCAGATGTCTGAACAAGTATATGTTCATGGAGAAACATCACTGGATTAACATCCAGTCCCACAGTGCTCTTCCCTTTTTACTCCTATTATCTACAAACAGTAACTCCCAGAATTCCTTCGAATCCACTGCCCCATTCTTATGCCCTGGCCTGTGCCATGGACACACTTCTTCCTCTTCTAATTCCCCTCCTCTGTTTGGTCAAAAACTGTTCCTCAATCTTCAGAATCTCCTCCAATGTTCCTCATCCTAGAGGCCTTCCTTGTCCATCCCATTACAGGTCTCATGCCTGTCCTCTCAGTTCCCAAGGGCACACTTCCAATTATAGTTTGGATTTTGTTAAGTTTTCTGAATTCCCACTAGACTGAAATCAGAGGACATAAATTTTAAAAGTATTTTCCCCTGTGAGTCCAACACATGCAGTGGCCAAAGAGCAACACAGATTTTTTAAAAAAAATATTTAATCTTACATATGAATCTCTCAAAGTCTTTACCTGTATTTTTGTCTTTTCCCCAATTAACTCTATCTTTCAATCTGAAGAGGATTTGAACTTGAAAATGAACTTTTTTTTGCTCCTTTCTGTTCTCAGAACAGGCATAAACCCTGCTGTTCCCCTCAGACTCTTCTTGTCTCCCCATTCTCAAGCCACTGTAGAGACCCCCTTATGGATCATGCTACTTCTACCTCACATGCTCCTTTTCTCTCCTTCTGGAAAGTTTTGCCCCTCTGATCAAGGAAGATGTTCTTGTTCTCTAAGATCCAGCTCTACTAATATGGCTCCTTTGATAAATATTTCCATATCCTTCTTATATTTCACTTTTTTTTGTATTATTTTCTGTCAAACGTTATTACAATTCTGTTAGCCTGCTTGCAGCCATGACATAGTTTTCATTGTCTACACATGGATCAACTTGTTTTGAAACCTTCTGCTACTTCCTGTCACCTGCAGCAAAACATGCAGAAAGGTGTCAGCAGGACAGGTTGAAATCACAGACTGGTGCAGCCTCATTTACTAAGGAATGCCTCATTGGCATCTCTCTTCATGGCACAGATGGTGGAAGACATCCATGACTCTGAATCAAAGTCCATTTCAGATCAGAATTAGAGTTTCAAGATATTGCGAGTTCATTTATGAATTACTTTCATTTTTGCTTTCAAGTTCATATGTATAAAATCAGACTATTATATGTATAGCAGTTTGATATATATCAATGTATAGCAGTTTAATTGATATATATATATATATAATTTCCATCTAGATCCACCTTAAATCTTTGTTTCATTGACTTCCAGTAGGTAGCCCTTATTTAGACTCCTAGAGGTACTGTACAGGCCAACTCTGATCTCCGGTTCTGAGAACTCCCAACTATATCCGGGTCCTGGTACCAGAATGGCTATCAACTCTGCAGTAATGGGAGATGAAGGGGAGCTGGAAACGGGTGTTTACAGCGTGCCTTTCATGGGATACTTCTTTTACGAGGCCAACGCCCTAAGCCATTAAGTGTCTGACTCATAACCAAGTGTCCGTCTAACAGGAAATGTGTTTACATCGGCAGATACCCTTGTGGCTCTTGTCTGACCCATGACCTGTTTCTTCCTATGTGACCATCTCTCTGGCACTGGGAATCAGATCTTGTGTTCTCCCAGTGTCCCAGGAAAAACCAGGCCTTGGGTAAACCCTGGTTCTTCAAATGGAAGGCACAAATTTAACAAATCGATTAGTAAAACAATTTTGGGATTGAATGATTAGTTGTAAAGTGATGGATAGAGTGATGAAGTAAGGAAAGTCAGGATACAGAGAAAAGCATATAGCTGAGAAACTTCTTTCACCCTCGTACAACTTTTTGTTTAAATAAAAAATGGTATTTTTAAATGTATATAAAGGCATTGGGGGAAAGTTTTACCTTGAAGCCCCCACAATACCTCTCGTATGACAGGTACTTAGTTGGAAAAGATAAAAGAGAGTCAATCGAGAATCTCAGGGGAAATACAAACATGATTAAAGAAGTATCCCTTAAAAAATGACAGTAATTTCAGGATTACTGAAAAATAATTCAATTTTTCAGACGAATGCAAAAAAAAAAAAAAAAAAAAAAAATACTAAAAAATAAAAAAAAAAGGTAAAAAATCATAAAAAAAAAAGTTTATTTAAAAAAGAAAAAAAAAAAAAAAAAAAAAAAAAGAAAATTACTAACATTTAAAAAAAAAGGGTATAAAATCATGGTCTGTGCAGTTTATGAAAAGAGGGTGTTGCAGAAACACCAAGGTGTTTTTCTGGGAAAAAGAAACAAACCTTAGGTTAAAACAAAGTATAATACGGCCGGGCGCGGTGGCTCACGCCTGTAATCCCAGCACTTTGGGAGGCTGAGGCGGGCAGATCATGAGATCAGGAGATCGAGACCACCCTGACATGGTGAAACGCCGTCCCTACTAAAAAAAAAAAAAAAAAAAAAAAAAAAGCCGGGCGTGGTGTCGGGCGCCTGTAGTCCCAGCCACTAGGGAGGCTGAGCCAGGAGAATGGCGTGAACCCGGGAGGCGGGGCTTGCAGTGGGCCGAGATCGCGCCACCGCACTCCAGCCTGGGCGACACAGCGAGACTCCATCACAAAAACAAACAAACAAACAAAAACAAAAACAAAGTTAATACAGGAGCAAGAACCAAAACAATGATAAGAAGCCTGAAAAGGAAAATTTTTACGGGTAAAACGCGGGTTAAAGGTTTTGTGCGGCGCAAGCGGCGGATAAGAGACTCCTGGCAAACGCCATAAGCCGAACAGACTCGCCCGGAAACGGAAACAGTGAGGGGAGACCTGCGTCCTCCACGCCACCGGAGCCGCGCAGGCGCGAAGTGGATCGGCTCCTGGCGCCACCGTCTTCCCCCTCTGTCATGTGACCTTCCCACAGCGCAATGCGGGCTCTTTCGCTGCGCCGGACAATGGCGCACTTCCTGCCGGCATCCCTGTGAAAACCGAGGAGCTGGGGTCTGCGGCGCCGCTCGCGCCGACGGGGGATCGGGACCCCGGCCCCGCCACGTATACTTGAGCGGATACGCCCGACATCTATATCACATTAGAAAACATTTGAAAGAATAATAACCCGTTAAGGCTTTAGTCTTAAGAAATTATATTCATCTTATGAACTGTAGTGCTGCCGAATAGAGTGATGTGTATGGAAACACACAGTTTCGGGTTTAATGGGACACTGCAAAGTCAGGTGAATTCGTTTTACAGTCACATCTGAAGTATGATTCCGTGCATAGTAACACACTCCTATACATCCATGTTTGTAAATGAAATCAATTAGCGTAATGGGATTCATTTCGACCTTTCAACCCTTGCGTTAAATGACAGGAAAAGTGGTCTTGGCCAGGATTCCCTGAGTCTTTATTGGGAATAGTTACCAATTAAATTTCACCCCTAGCCCCTGCAGCAATTATGAATTATGTTTCAGTTTTTAAACGAATATAAGAAAAATCCTACTCAAATGAACACAGCAGTTCCTGGATGCTGGACCGCCATCTGTTTTGTTTTGTGTTTTTTTTTCCCCCCTCCTGATATTAAGACTGCCATCAGCCCCCCTTTCTATTGTCATCAGCCCCCTCTTTCTGTTGATGCTAGATGGCGCTGTGAGCACAAGGGTCCCTCATGCCCAAAACTATAGTGTAGCAGGTACTTCTGCAATGCAAGTTAGTAGAGGTTTAGGTGTGAAAGGAACCTATGCTTGGTACTGAAATGTTTTCTAGGTGGAGAGTTCGTTTTCTGATTTCGTATTTTTCACAGGGAAGTTCAACTCAGTCAAGAGAAGCTTCTACCTTGAAAATACTAAAATTTTGTGTGGACACTTTTCCTGGACTTCAGGTTTTCTATTTTCATCACCTAAACTTTTTCTTTGCCAATGCAGGGGCTGAGGCTCAACCCCACATAATTTCTTAAAAATCTAGCCCTGACATAGATTTGTAACTTCTTTCATGTGTACTGAAATTGCTATTCTCCTTGTGATGCCGCAAATATTTTGACTTGTATACATGTCGTGGTTTCTACGTGAATACTAATCATTCTTTTGTCTTTCCCAGCTTAAATTTGCATCGTTTTTCAGCTACTTATTCATGTGTTCAATCTTAAATTACTTCCTGCAGGATACCTTCAGTGACCATTTAAATTAGGGTTGTATGCACATGCGTTTTGTGGATTTCCACATAACTATGCAGCCTCTCTAATCTGATTTTTATTGCCTATATGTTTGAATATCAGCTTGACTGATGTCTCAAATATAGGAGAAATGAATGTTTGTTGTTTATTTATCCGTGCCTCACATGTAGCAATATATATACCACATGGTTGTCACTAGATTTTCTTAGTTTGCAAAAATGCATAGGTGAAAATCAACTGTCTTCCCTTGTAGCAATAATGAAAAATTGAGTATTGAAGTTAAAATATATTTACAGCAGTATAAAATGATATTCTTAGAGATAAATCGGGCAAAATTTGTACTCTGGGAATTAGAAAACACTGATGAGATTAGTTTTCAAAGATCTAAATAAATATAGCGATACACTAATTTCATAAATTGGAAGGTCAATATTAAGAGAGCGATTCTTACATTTTAATCTATGCATTCACTACATCCCCAATCAACATCCCATTATGAATTTTTTTTTGAAATTAACAAATAGATTCTAAAATTTATATTAGAAAGTAAAAGTAGAATAGCCAAACACATTAAGAAAAGGAGGAACAATGTTGAGGTACTCACATTACCTATTTCAAAATTTAATATAATGCAGTATTAGTACAGATAGTGTGCTTTGGTGTAAGGATATATATTTAGATAAATGGAACAGCTTGGCACCCAGAAATAGACCGACACATTTATGGTTGCTAGATTTTTGACTCATGTTCCAAAGAAATTTAATGGAGAAAGGACAGTTTGCAACAAATGGTTCTTGAACAATTGAGTATTCATATACCAAGAATCAAAACCAAAATGTTCACCCTTATTTTATAGTATATATTAAAAATAATTCAAAATTAATCATAGATTAAAATGTAAAACCTTAAGATAGAAAATTTCTGAAAACCATAGCCAGGTGCAATGGGTCGTGCCTGTAATCCTATTACTTGGGAAGCCCAGTGGAGTGGATAACTTGAGCCCAGGAGTCTGGGAGCAGCCTGGACAACATGGTGAGATATTGGCTCTATGAAAACACAAAAAAATTAGCTGGGCATGGTGGTGGCTGTAGTCCCAGCTACTTGGGAGGCTGAAGTGGGAGGATCACTTGAGCCTGGAAGGTGGACATTGCAGTAAGCCAAGATAGTGCCACTACACTCCAGTCTGGGTGACAGAGTGAGACCTTGTCTCAAACACACGCACACATACACGAAAACATAGAGGTTAACCTTTGTGACCTTAGGTTAAGAAATAATTTGTATATAGGAAATAAATATTATAAAGCAGAAAAGGTAATGTATTCAATTTAAAATTATTATAATTGTTGTGTTTGAATGTCACTTAAGAAAATGGCAAGAGATGCCAGAGGCTCACCATGAAATATTATTTTCAGTGTGTAACTGTGATCAATCTATATAGAGAATTATACATATAAGATTAAATTTAAGAATAATAAATTAATAAACATTGTAAAATAAAATGATAACCATTAATCAATAGATATGAATGGCAAATAAGTCCAAACTATGCTCAATACCAAAGTCATTAAAAAGATGTGACTTGAAATTACAATAACCATTTAGACTGTTTCTTCAAATATCCATGAAGTTATCCATATTGATAACATTTTATATACATAAAAATAATGAGCAAATTGTGGTATTTTCATTCAAGAAAGAATAGTGAAAGAGTACAAGTCAACATAAAAGAAAAACTACAGATACATGAAACAATATGATAAATCTCAAAAGTGTTATTCTAATTGAGGAAAACCATACCTAAATTATTAGATACAGAATGATTTCATTTATATGACATTCTAGAAAAGGCAAATCTATTGAGATCAAGATGATCGATAATTGCCAAGGCTATGAGTGGGAGGAGGATTACTACAATGGGGAACAATAGAACTTTTTCAGTTCTTAATGAAGTTCTCTGGTTATCAGGGGGTAAATCAAATGGATTCTCCCCCTTTCTTACTCGCAATTCTCAAGAATAACTGTAGAATAAGCCCAGAATGCAATCTCCTGAGATAGGGAGAGACAGTCCTGACCAACCTGGGCTTTGTTCCTGCCCCTCCTAGTGAACGTGACATCTTGAGTTGAGAAGGAACCTCTGGGTGAACACAGTTTGTTCATCATCTCACTTTAGAAACTGACCCCCTACCACTCAGGTTGTTCTTAAATACTTTTCCTCTGCATTAATAACGTACACCGAGCTTAGGTTCTCTGTCTTCCCTATTATAATATAATTTTAATTTGCACATCTTGCTAAGTGGCATGTTTAAAGAAAGCAGCAGGAAGGTGGGAACTCAGCCTGCTAGGTGAGAGAGATGCCTCTAAGTTCTTATATCTCTGGCCACTAGCTTGAGCCATTTGGGTGCGGTGTTCTACCTCTAATGCCCAGGCAGCAAACTTTGTTGTGTTGTTCCTATTACACCTCCCTTTTAATGTTACATGGGTCAGTTAACTTGTCTCTCTCTGTGGGTTTGACTCACATCTTTTTTTTACTCATCTTAATATTGCCAAGTAGAAACATACAGTTGGCAGTACGCTTATGATGGATTAATTGCACAAATGAATAAAAATGTTATCGAAAAACTAATAGCGACTGGATATTCCTTATGCCTTGTGAAAACAAAAAATTCACAGGTATAGGAATCCATGGTTTGCAAAAGCGTGACCATTAAAAAAAAAAAAAGGACAGTTATCCCTGAGAGATGAGAAATAATGATGTGAGTCCTGCTGTAGCCTTGGGTTATGGTTGAGTTTCCAGGCTGTGGTGTGGCAAGGACCTTGGAGGACACTCAAGTTGAGAAGGTGGAACTGAGAGTCTGGAGAACAAGGTGGCTGAGTTTCATCAAGCCATTCTCCATGTCCAGTGCTAGGAAGGGGAAAGAGTGTTCATGCCAGCTCCCATGAGATAAGGTTGCTATGTGCCATCATCACTGATGTGGCACATGGATCAAGGAACTATGGAAACAATCCAGACACAAGAAGAAGCCATTTGAGTGAACTCAGCCTTCAACAATTTTGTCTTATTCTTGACTGCAAAAAGGCAACTTTATATGACACTGCCATCTTGCATTTTCTTGCAAGCAGTATGATGAAGTTCATATTTGCACAGTAAAGAAGTGGCTGGTGTTTACATTTCTTGCAAGCAGTATGATGAAGTTCATATTTGCACAGTAAAGAAGTGACTGGTGCCTGCATTTAGGTGGTGTCTACATCTCAGTGTTCTGTCTATACAAATTATTGCCTTTGTGAATCTCTTAAAATTAGAACAAGCTAGGCCATACAATGAAAACATTCAGAGCTCTTTTAAAGCATCAGGCTGTAGATACATTTTTCCCTTGTGACTGCTAGACAAGTGTCTTCTCTTCTTCACAACTAGAGGTATTTCAGAGGATATTTATGGCTAATACAGAGAATGTGTACCATCTGTCTTCCCTAAAACAAGTGATATTCCCATTCAATTTAGGAAAGACTGATGCTTGAAAAGATGAAAATAATTAAAAAGTGATTTTGAAAAGTTATGGTAGCATTATTAAATATGTTTTATAGTAGCATTATTAAATAAAAAAGGCATTAATATATGCCTTTTGGTATGGTAGCATTATTAAATACATTTATGGTAGCATTATTAAATACAAAAGGCATTAATATACAATACAAAAATAAAAAAACTGTAGATAAAGTTTGTGTGGCCAAAAATATTAATAAACAAATGTTAAAAATATTTTCAAATTAAACAAAAACAAGAACCAATATAATATTACAAGGCAAGGAGTGAAGCAGTAATGTGTCCTTGGTCAGTAAGCAGAATGGTTTTGGAACACACTTTTGCTTTATATCAGAGGGCTGACTTCCCCAACTGAACCCAAAGGGAGAGAAGGAAGCAGCTGGACATGCAGACCCTACATAGAGGATCTGGGCTTAGCTGCATAGGATGTGGCCCTGTCCTTGGCGGGCATTGTTTGGAGAAGGAAGATCTTGGCCATTGTGTTGTCCCTACTTGTCCAGGAGAGATTCAGGGGTATCCTTCTTGGTTCTTGCCACCCCTGGCTGTCACTGGGGAGCTTTTAGGAAATTCCCTAGGGCTCCAGAAAAGCAGAAAAGGAAAATGAAGATGGGTGAGGGTGACGTCAAATAAAATTCACTGAGAATGTACTAAAAAATAGGGTGAGTGGGGTTGGAAGGATTGCCTAAGATTTACAAGGGCGTTAGAGACAGAAGTGTCAACAGCAATGTTCTAAAATCCTAAACCCTACTCTTTATTGGAGGCACAGCTCGGAATATTTGTATAGTTACAAGGCATGCAGTTTTCACTCTTCTCTGTCTTCATTACAGAACAGCACAATGATTAAGAGACAGGGCTCTGGAGGGAAATTACTTGTGTTAAGTGAAGTCTTTCATTAACTAAGACAGTGGCATTTGCACAAAGAGAAATAAGTCAGTGAAAAAGAGAAAAGAGAACTGAATAGAGGCATGTGCATAAACAAACAAGTGAATTATACATAAGATCAATGGGGGAAAATAACATTTTCAACAAATGTTCTAGGAAATTAAATATCCTTAGAGTGAAACTAAAATCTGACTTTTGATGTCACATTTCACAGAAATTCAATTCCAGGTGGATCATTGACCTAAATGTAAAAGTAATTTGTTACAGATTTTAGCATTTAACTTAGCAAAGTAACTTCATGACCATGAGGTAGAGTAAGATTTCTGGAACTAGACTTAGAGAGTAATTACCATACAGAAGAAAAGATATTCTTTTTTTTTTCTTTCTTTTTTTTTTTTTTTTTTTGAGATGGAGTCTCGCTCTGCCGCCCAGGCTGGAGTGCAGTGGCTGGATCTTAGCTCACTGCAAGCTCCGCCTCCCGGGTTCACGCCATTCTCCTGCCTCAGCCTCCCGAGTAGTTGGAACTACAGGCGCCGGCCACCGCGCCCGACTAGTTTTTTGTATTTTTTAGTAGCGACGGGGTTTCACCGTGTTAGCCAGGATGGTCTCGATCTGCTGACCTCGTGATCCGTCCGTCTCGGCCTCCCAAAGTGCTGGGATTACAGGCTTGAGCCACCGCGCCCGGCCAAGAAAAGATATTCTAACTTAGTTGATGTGAGCACCGACTCTGGAGATAGACTGAGTTAATCTCAAGCTTCTATTTCTTTGTTATAGAACTTTACATCAGATTGGAACTGGACCATAGGAGTACAGGAGTGGTAATAGTGCCTACCACTTGAGACTCTGTGAAGCTTCAATGAACTTATAATACATGAAACATGTAGACTAATAGCAGTTATATACTAACCATTAAGCCAATATTTGTTACTACTGACAGTGTTGTCCAAGTAAATTGCAAGATATATCATTTGCGTTAGTTGTAAGATGCACCATTACTTTATATGTCACAATGAAAGAATAAAACCATTGACAAAGTATAATACAAATATTTATCACTTAGAATTTTGTCTTATTATTATTGAAAAGAATTATTTCAACTTCATAAATGTGCAAAAGGCAACTTTCTTATACTGTTATAAGAAAGCAAATTATTATAACAGCATGCAAATTAGTGCCGCTATTATGAAAAACAGCATGGAGGTTCCTCCAAAAACTAAAAATGGAACTACTATAGGACCTAGCAGTTACACGTCTAGGTGTGTGTCCAAAGGAACTGAAATCAGTAAGTGGATATTTGCCTTTTGTGAGTTCTACAATTACAGGAGATGGAAAATATAAGCAAAGTACATTGACAAAAGTATTCCTAGTTTTTTCTCATTCAGATTAATGTCTTCTGAATCAACTTGGAAATCATCTTGGCCATGCTGTCTCCCACATTAATATCAGTTGTGCTAAGCTTGTTCTTGTAACAAACAAAGAGGCGAACAGAACAGTTTCCAGTGCATTCTATGAGGCCAGTTTACTACCACTAGACACATATGTTACAAGAATAGAAAATCACAGGCAAATATCCTTATGAATATTGTGGCATTAGCCTAAACAAAATACTAGAAAACCAAACACAGCAATATAAAAACAGGATTAGTTACTATAACCAAGTTCATTTATCCCAAGAACACAGTTTGGTTCCAAGCATAAAAACAATTAAGGTAATGTGCTATATTATAGCCTAAAGAACAAAAACCAGGTGATCAACTGAAAGGATGTGGAGGTAACATTTGACAATTTAAATCCATTCATGGAAAAAAAAACCTCAACAAATTTGAGAGAGACATAAAATTTCTTAATTCAAATGGACATCCACAAAA
Source organism: Theropithecus gelada (assembly GCF_003255815.1). Classification (NCBI taxonomy): domain Eukaryota; kingdom Metazoa; phylum Chordata; class Mammalia; order Primates; family Cercopithecidae; genus Theropithecus; species Theropithecus gelada. The sequence continues at coordinate 3,881,250 of NC_037674.1, forward strand.
AACTCATATAACAACATATGCTACCATGAAAGGCTCAATATTTTCCACAAGATTAGAACAAAGATGAAGATTTCCACTCTTGTCACGCCTATCCAACATTGTACCGGAGGATATATTCAGGGAAATTAGTTTAGAAAAAGAAATAGAAATTATCCAGATTGGAAAGAAATTCAGACAATCTTTTTTTTTTTTTTTTTTTTGCAAATGTTATGATCTTGTGTAGGAGAAAATCCTAAGGAAACTACTCAAATAAGACTAGAACCAGAAAACAAGTTCAGTAATGTTGCAGTATACAAGGTCAATAAAAAAATCAATGGTACTTTTTTTTCATTATACTTTATTTTCTGGGATACATGTGCAAAACATGCAGGTTTGTTACATATGTATACACGTGCCATGGTGGTTGGCTGCACTCATCAACCTGTCATCTACATTAGGTATTTCTCCTAATGCTATCCCTTCTCTATCCCCCAACCCCCTGACAGGCCACAGTGTGTGATGTTCCCCTCCCTGTGTCCATGTGTTCTCATTGTTCAACTCTCACTTATGAATGAGAACATGTGGTGTTTGGTTTTCTGTTTCTGTGTTAGTTCGTTGAGAATGATGGTTTCCAGCTCCATCCATGTCCCTGCAAAGGACACGAACTCATACAGTCATTTATATGGCTGTATAGTATTTCATGGTGTATATGTGCCACATTTTCTTTATCCAGTCTATCACTGATGGGCATTTGGATTGGTTCCAAGTCTTTGCTATTGTGAACAGTGCTGCAATAAACATACGTGTGTGTGTGTCTTTATAGTGGAATGATTTATAATCTTTGGGTATATACCCAGAAATGGGATTGCTGGGTCAAATGGTGTTACTACTGGTTCTAGATCCTTGGGGAATCACCACATTGTCTTCCACAATGGTTGAACTAATTTACACTCCCAACAACAGTGTAAAATCGTTTCTGTTTCTCTACATCCTCTCCAGCATCAGTTGTTTCCTGACTTTTTAGTGATTGCCATTCTAACTGGAGTGAGATGGTATCTCACTGTGGTTTTGATTTGCATTTCTCTAATGACCAGTGATTATGAGCTTTTTTTCATGTTTATTGGCCACATATGTCTTCTTTTGAGAAGTGTTTGTTCATATCCTTCGCCCACTTTTTGATGGGATTTTTTTTTCTTGTAAATTTGTTTAAGTTCCTTGTGGATTTTGGATATTAGCCATTTGTCAGATGGATAGATTGCAAAAATTTTCTCCCATTCTGTATGTTGCCTGTTCACTCTGATGATACTTTCTTTCACTGTGCATAAGCTCTTTAGTTTAATCAGATACCATTTGTCAATTTTGGCTTTTGTTGCTGTTGCTTTTGGTGTTTTAGTCATGAAGTCTTTGCCCATTCCTATGTCCTGAATGATATTACCTAGGTTTTCTTCTAGGGTTTTATGGTTTTAGGTCTTACGATTAAGTCTTTATTCCATCTTGAGTTAAGTTTTGTATAAGGTGTAAGGAAGGGATACAGTTTCAGTTTTCTGCATACGGCTAGCCAGTTTCCCCAACACAATTTATAAAATAGGGAATCCTTTTCGCATTGCTTGTTTTTGTCAGGCTTGTCAAAGATCAGATGGTTGTAGATGTGTGGCATTCTTTCTGAGGCCTCTGTTTTGTTCCATTGGTTTATATATCTCTTTTGGTACCAGTAAATGACATTTCTATATACTAGAAATTAACAGTTTAGTAATGAAACTCAGAATAGAATTTCATTTAGAGTAGCATCAAAGAAGAATAAATTTAGGAATATATTTAACAAAATATGAGCAAGACATGTACATTGGAAAGTACAAAGCATATTGAAAGAAATTAAAGAACTTTGTGCATATTAACCAACATCTTTATCCCACATGCACACACTTCCCAGCCTCTTGTATCTATTATTTTATTCTCTACTTCCATGAGATCCACTATTTTAGCTGCCAAATATGGGTGAGAACATGTGATATTTGTCTTCTTGAAGTTCTAATGCTTGCTAGCAGACTAGGGTGACTATAATTAACTACAATATATTGTATATTTCAAAATAGCTAGAACAGAGGACTTGAAATGTTCCCAGGACATAGGAATGATAAATACTTGAGTTGAGGGATACCCTAAATACCCTGACTTAATCACTACACATCTTATGCAGTAAAATTTATGACATGTACCAAATATATGTGTAAATATTATGTGTCAATAAAAAGTAATAAAAAAAGTTCTAAATAAATATAAAAAAATTTCCAAGGTTATTGACCAGAAGGCTTAATATTGTTAAGGTGACACTACTTTTCAAAGAAAGCTACAGATTCAGTATATTTCCTGTGAAAATCCTAGCTTTTTCTTTTCATGATTTCAAGCAATTGGCAACGCAATTCTAAAATTCATATGGAGGTGCAAGTGCTACAAAACAGTCTTTAAAGAAAAAGTTGGATTACTCAACTCATATTTAATAATTTCAAAACTTCCTACAACCTGATAGTAATCAAGACATTGTGGTACTGGTGTAAGGATAAATATATAGGTCAGTGAAATAGAGTTTAGTGTCTAAAAATTAACCCTGGCATATATGGTCAATTGATTTTACAAGGTTGCCAAGTCAACTCTAAATGGAAAATATTTTTTTCCAATAAATGTTGCTGGGATGAGTGGATATTCACACCCAAGTTGGACTCCTCCCACACTATACAAATTGAGCATAGACTTAAATGGAACAGCTAAATTTACAAATCTCATGGAAGAGTATTATAGGAATAAATCTTCATGGCCTTTGGTAAAAGAATGGTTTCTATGATATTACATCAGAATATAAATGAAAGAAGAAAAATATAAATGATAAGTGAACTTCATTAATATTTTAATATTTTGTAGCTCAAAGAACAGCATCAACATAAATGAAAGAATGGGAGACAATGTTTGCAAATCATATAGTTGATAGGGGCCTATTGCCCAGAATATGTAAAATATTCTTGCAACTCGAAAATATAAAGGGAAATGTTCTAATTAAAAGTGGGTAAATTGTGTGAACAGACATTTCTCCAAAAAAGCTATAGTTATGCCTAATAAGCACATGAAAAGATACTCACTACCTTTAGCCGTTAGTGAAATATAAATGCAAATCTCAGCCACCAAGAGCTATACTTCACAAATATTAAAGGCACATTCTTACATGAAAGAAGGCATATTGTATAATTTCATTTATATGACACTCTGGAAAAGGTGAAATTACAGAAAATAAAAAATGAATGGTAAGTAGGGGCTTGGGAGAGAGCAAGGTTGGAATAGATGAAATAGAAAACATTTATTTTGGGCAATGAAATTATTCTTTATGATACTCTAATGATATGTTGATACTATTTCTCAAATCCTACTGAACTTCACATTACAAAGAGTAAACACAAATGCATGGAAACTAAATATCTATCTATTTATCTATCTATCTAATCTATCTATCTATCTATCTATCTATCTATCTATCTATCTATCTATCCATCCATCCAGAAGATGAGGATCCTAGAGAGGAATACAAAAAATTCTATAACTGTAAAATAAATGGATGGAATATCCTCACTGAGAAGAGTGGAGAAAAGGAAGAGTGATGTACATGACTTAGAAAATAACTGAATATACTAATTGTCAAAGGAGTTGTCCATAACCACTGTACTTTAGTTGGTAAAGTTGTTTTCCATGGAGGTATGGATTAACTATTGTGAAACCACTATGCATGTATTTTGGTATCGTATAACTAAATAAATGAAGCCAACTTTCTCATTATTAGAGTGTGTGCTTACATACAAGTAGTTGAAATGGGGAAACTGATTCATGTTTTTCTGGATTAGATAATGTGGTGCTGAGACATTAGTAGGGATTCAATTTAAGTCTATATAAACATATATGGGCAAATGCAGTAACATGTATCCATGTGTATATGTGTGAGTTAGTATACACACATATTCCTTTGCTCTGTCAGCTGACAAAGCCTAGAAACAACAGACTCCCAATAGCAACGAGTGCACCTATTGCCCAGAACTTTGTTCCCTATACTATTAATTAATTAAAAGAATTAGGATTCCTTGAAGAAATTGTGACTATGAGGTTTGGGCAGATAACCAACACAATTAACCTGGAGCATCTTGTAGTGCTAGAAAGCGAGAAGATGCTGGGCCAAGATGGCCAAGTAGAAACAGCTCTGGTCTTCAGCTTCCACTGAGACAAATGCAAAAGGCGAGTGATTTCTGCATATCCAACTGAGGTACCCAGATTTTCTCATTGCGACTGACTAGGCAGTTGACATGACCCATGAAAAGCAAGGAGAAGCAGGGTGAGGCGATGATTCACCAGGGAGCTGGTTCACCAGGGACCTCCTCTCCCAGCCAAGGGAGGCAGTGAGGGACAGTGCTACCTGCCTGGGATTCTATACTTTTCCCATGAATTTTTGCAATCTGTGGATCAGAAAATTCCCTTTTGTACCTACACCACCAGGGCCTTGGGTCCCAAGCACAAAACGGGGCAGACCCATGGCAGCTGCACCATTCTGCAGCCATTGGGGCAGGCACTGAGTTGCAGGAGTTTTTATATACTCTGTTGGCTCCTGGAACTCCAGGGTGGCCAGAGAGCCATCCATTCCCATGGAAAGCTGAATTGATCAAATGGAAGAAAGTATATCAGAGCTTGAAGACTATCTTGCTGAAACAAGGCAGGCAGACAAGATTAGAGAATAAAGAATTGAAAGGAATGAACAAGTGGCCTCACTCACTGGGTCCCTCTCCCATGAAACCCTGCAAGATAAGACCCAATGGCTTGGAATCCCTGCTGGCCAGCACAACAGCCTGGGGTCTGCCTAAGATGGCTGAGTTATGGGAAGGGGAGGGGCACCATGACTGTGGCTCTAGTCTGTGGTTTTCCCCTACCAGTGCCAGGGAGGCTGGGTGGTTTGAACTAGGCAGTATTCCCCACAGCACAGCACAGCAGCTGTAGCCAATCATGGCCAGACTGCTTCTTCTGGTGGGACATGGATTCATCCCTCCTCACTGGGTAGGGCCTCCATGCAGGAATTCCAGCAACCCTAGCTAGGGGTTTACAGACAGAACTCTCCCCTCCCTTTGACAGAACACCTACGGGGAGGGGTGGCCTCGGTCTCATGTTCAGTGGACTTAATCTTTCCTGCCTGCTCTCTCTGAAGAGTCTGGGTGATCTGGAAGAGGGGGATGCCCCCAGCACAGAGCAGTTTGGCTGAGGAGCAGCCAAACTGCTCCCTGATCCCGTGCCTCCTGACTGGGTAGACCTCCCAACAGGGGTAGCCAGACACCTCATACAGGAGAGTTCTGGCTAGCATCAGATCAGTGCCCTTCTGGTACAAAGCTTCTGGAGGAGGGAGCAGGCATTAATCTTTGTTGTTCTGTAGCCTCCACTGGTGAAACCCAGGTGAACAGGGTCTGAAGTAGACACCCAGCAAACTGCAGCAGACCCGCAGAAGAGGGCTCTGACTGTTAGAAAAACAAACAGAAAGCAACAACAACATCATCAACAAAAAAGATCCCACAAAAACCCCATCCAAAGGTCAACAGCCTCAAATATCAAAGATAGATAAATCCACTAAGATGAAGAAAAATCAATGCAAAGACACTAAAAATTCCAAAATCCAGAGTGCCTCTTCTCCTCCAAATGATTGCAACACCTCTCCAACAAGGGCACAGAACTGGGCTGAAGCTGAGATGGATGAACTGACAGAAGTAGGCTTCAGAAAGTGAGTGATAACAAACTTCGCTGAGCTAAAGGATTATGTTCTAACCCAATGCAAAGAAATTAGAAACCATAATAAGGTTACAGGAGATGCTAACTAGAATACTCAATTTACAGAGGAATGTCAATGACCTAATGAAGCTGAAAACACAGCATGAGAACTTTGTCACGCAAACACAAGTATCGATAGCTGAATCGATCAAATGGAAGAAAGTATATCAGAGCTTGAAGACTATCTTGCTGAAACAAGGAGGCAGACAAGATTAGAGAATAAGGAATGGAAAGGAATGAACAAAGCCTCCAAGAACTACGGAACTATATAAAGAGACTGAATTTACAACTGATTGGAGTACCTGAAAGAGATGAGAAGAATAAAATCAAGCTGGAAAACACAATTCAGAATATCATCCAGGAGAACTTCCCCAACTTAGCAAGACAGGGCAACATTCAAATTCAGGAAATCCAGAGAACCCCAAGAAGCTACTCCATGAGAAGGCAAACCCCAAGACATATAATCATCTAATTTTCTAAGGACAAAATGAAGGAAAAAATGTTAAGGGCAACCAGAGAGAAAGGCCAGGCCACCTCCAAAGGGAAGCCCATCAGACTAACAGTAGACTTCTCAGCAGAAACCTTACGAGCCAGAATAGATTGGGGCCAATATTCAACATTCTTAAAGACATTCTAAAATTTCATATCTGGCTAAAATATGCTTCATAAGTGAAGGGGAAATAAAATTCTTTTCAGGCAAGCAAATGCCGAGGGATTTCATTAACACCAGGCCTGCTTTGCAAGAGTTTCTGAAGGAAATACTAAACATGGAATGAAAAAGCCATTACGAGCCACTACGAAAACAATGAAGTACACAGAGCAATGACACTAAGCAGCAACTACATTAACAAGTCTGCAAAATAACCAGCCAGCATCAGGATGACAAGGTGAAATTCACACATAACAATAATAACCTTAAATGTAAATGGGCTAAATGCCACAATCAAAAAACAGAATGGCAAACTGGATAAAAAGACAAGACCCATCAGTGTGCTGTATTGAAGAGACAGACACATCTCACCTGCAAAGAAAAATATAGGCTCAGAATAAAGGGATGTATGAAAATTTACCAAGCAAATGGAAAGGAGAAAAAAAAGCAGGGTTTACAATCCAGTTTCTGACGAAACAGACTTCAAACCAACAAAGGTCAAAAAAGACAAAGAAGTGCATTACATCATGGTGAAGTGTTCAATTCAACAAGAAGAGCTAACTGTCCTAAATATATATGCACCAAATACAGGAGCATCCAGATTCATAAAGCAAGTTCTTAGAGACCTACAAAAAGACTTAGACTTCCACACAATAATAATGGGAGACTTTAATGCCCTGCTGTCAGTATTAGACAGATCATTGAGACAGAAAATTACAAAAATATCTAGGACTTGAACTCAGCTCTAGACTAAGCAGACCTGATAGATGTCTACAGAACTCTCCACCCCAAAAGAGCATAATATACATTTTTCTCTGTGCCACATGACACTTACTCTAAAGTTGATCACATAATTGGAAGTAAAACATAATTCAGCAAATGCAACATAACTGAGGGCAGTCTCTCAGACCACAGCGCAATACAATTAGAACTCAAGATTAAGAAACCTCCTCAAAACCACACAACTACATGGAAATCAAACAACCTGCTCCTGTACGACTTCTGGGTAAATAACAAAATTAAGGCAGAAATCAAAAAGTTCTTTAAAATGAATGAGAACAAAGAGACAATATACCAGAATCTCCGGGATGCAGCTAAAGCAGTGTTAAGAAGGAAATTTATAGCACAAAATGTCCACATCGGAAAGCTAGAAAGACCTCAAATTGACACCCTAACATAACAACTAAAAGAATAAGAGAACCAAGAGCAAACACACCCCAGAGCTAGCAGAAGACAAGAAATAACTAAGCTCAGAGAGGAAGTGAAGTAGACAGAGACATGAAAAACCCTTCAAAAAATCAATGAATCCAGGAGCTGTTTTTTGGGAAAAATCAGCAAAACAGATAGACCACTGGCTAGACAAATAAAGAAGAAAAGAGAGAAAATTCAAGCAAACACAATTAGAATGATAAGGGGTATACCGCCACTGACCCCACAGAAATAGAAACCACTATCAGAGAACACTATAAACACCTCTGTGCAAATAAAGTGCAAAATCTAGAAGAAATGGATAAATTCCTGGATGCATACACCTTTCCAAGACTGAACCAGGAAGAAGTTGAATCCCCAAATAGACTAATAACAAGTTCTGAAATTGAGGCTGTAATAAAGTAAAATAAATAAATAAAATAAAAACAAAAAAAGCCCAGGACCAGATAGTTTAACAACTGAAGACTACCAGAGGTACAAAGGAGAACTGGTACAATTCCTTCTAATACTATTCCAAAAAATTGACTCAGTATATGAGGCCAGCATCATCCTGATACCAAACCTGGAAGAGGCAAAACAAAAAAAAAAAGAAAACATTAGGCTAATATTCCTGATGAACATCAATGCAAAAAAATTCAACATTCCTTCATGTTAAAAACTCTCAATGAACTAGGTATTGAAGGAACATATCTTAAAATAATAAGAGCCAGTTATGACAAACCCACAGCCAATATCATACTAAATGGGCAAAAGCTGGAAGCATTCCCCTTGAAAACTGGCACAAGACAGGGAGGCCCTCTCTCACCACTCTTATTCAAGATAGTATTGGATGTTCTGGCCAAGGCAATCAGGCAATAGAAAGAAATAAAGGTATTCAAATAAGAAGACAGGAAGTCAAATTGTCTTTGTTTGCAGATGATGTGATTGTATATCTAGAAAATTCCATCAACTCAGCCCAAAAGCTTCTCAAGCTGATAAGCAACTTCAGCAGTCTCAGGACACAAAATCAGTGTGCAGAAATCACAAGCATTCCTATACACCAACAACAGACAAGCAGAGAGCTAAATCATGAATGAACCATTCACAATTGCCACAGAGAGAATAAAATACCTATGAATATAGCTAACAATGGAGGTAAAGGACATTTTCAAGGATAACTACAAACCCCTGCTCAAGGAAATCAGAGAGGATACAAACATATGGGCAAACATTTCATGCTCATAGATAGGAAGAATCAATATCATAAAATGGCCATACTGCACAAAGTAATTTACAGATTCAATTCTATTCCCATTAAACTACCATTGACATTCTTCATAGAATTAGAAGAAACTATTTTAAAATTCATATGGAACCAATATAGCCAGGGCAAACCAAAGCAAAGAAAACAAAGCCAAAGGCATCACACTACCAGGCTTCAAACTATACAACAAGTCTACAGTAACCAAAACAGCATAGTACCGGTACAAAAACAGGCACATAGACTAATGGAACAGAACTGAGAACTCGGAAATAAAACTGCACATCTACAACCATCTGATCCTTGACAAACCTCTGGTTCAAAAGTGGAAGAACAGAGACTCTTCTGAAAACCAACAAGATAAAATTGCTCAGAGTCTCATGCTTAAAATGAGCTATGAATATTTCTGTTGTAGATTAGTTTGTCCTAATTGTGAAAGGTTTAAAAAGGCATTAATTTGTATAGACAGAACACTAACACTCTCACTCTGAATGCTGAGACCAACAACTTCATTAATATGCAATAATGAATTTCAGCATATTGTCTGATTTTCCCTTACCCAAAGGTTATAGACATTGGCTGGAATCTATGATTCCTTCAACATAGTTTTGTAAATGTCTGCTCAAATGGTCCATGTTATATATCTATGTACATGTATTCCTGTCCTTGCCCCTGCAGAACCCTCAGAGAGGCTCCGAGCTCAACAGGACCAGCTGTAGCCCCACTCTTTGAGGTTGTGGTCTACAGGGGAAGGACGATGGCCACTGGGTCATTTGTGTTTGCCCAAGAGAAACCCAGATATGTCTTACAGAGTTCTGGCAGCACTGAATGTTATGGATGGAGGGGAAGGTCCCTAAGTCTCCAGAAAACAGGGAAAGAAAAAGAGGAAGTGTGACATCAAATAAGTTTCACTGAGAATGTATATAAAAAATAAAGTGGGAGACATGTTGGGGATTGCCTATGATTCACAAGGACTTTAGAGAAATAAGCATCAACAGTGATGTTCTAAGGTTCTAAACCCTCCCTCTTTATTCATGGTACAGCTGGGAATGTTGGTTAGGTGAAAGGCATGCAAGTTTTCCCACATTCTTCATTATAGAACAGCATAGTGTTTAAGAGAGTTGGCCCAGGCAGCAACAGAAAGTAAGCAGATTTTCCCAAGATCAAAGATCAAGAAACTTTGTATATTTTTCACTTCTCCCCCTTTCTTAGCCTTCCTACTTTCAAAACAGCAATAACAATACAGCAAAACTCTCCCAGTTAACAATATTCTCTCACCCATTTATTTTTTCCCATTTCTTGGTCATTTAGTCTGTGGCTCACTAAATATTTCTTGTCTCAATTTATCTTATTCTCTCTCTGATCCTCAAACATGGACTTTCTTTCAGTGTCTAGCTCTTATTATTAATCTTCTGCAATTTCTCAATAGGTCAAGTGCTGATATGGGACCTTTTGCACCAGTTTTCCAAACCCTGGCCATGTTAACAGTTTGATTACTGGTTAACATCTAGATAATAAAAAAGAACCTGAAGAAATTTTAATTCCTGCCAATATCAGTAGCAACTCCATAAAATGGATGTTTAGCAGGATATGGCATCCACAACCAATGAAACATTGTACTCTACTTTTTCATGTGGTGAGTTAGTTAGGTGCAGATAAACCTCTATGGAAGCTTAAGCACTGTCCTTTGTGCAGGTAAAGTTATTAGAAGAGAAGTTTTCACTTTACATGGAAAACAGACATAATGCTGAACTCTTTCTAGATGCCATACAAAGGCAATATTGCAAATAATCCCTGTGGTTTGATCCACAGGTGTTATCCTCAAACCTCTCATGAAGGTTTTATATGTTCCTGGTACTTACTCTTATGATACACGCACTTGACAAATCACCAGATGTTACAGCTGGCACAAAAACCAGCCCTGGGAAAACTGGTGTAACTGAGCTGCCAAACGCCAAATGTTATATATATATCAAAAATCTGGGCTCATTGGTTGGCAGACAATACTAAGCCTTACTGCTGCCAAAGGCAAACTGAAGGCCTCATATATTAGTTATTTTGTAAAGTGGTAAAGTGTTTTGCTCCTACAAACTGACCTGAATACATGAAAAATAGAGATGAGCAGATGCCAACATGACAGATGAGAAGATACAGTAAACCTTAACCAGGTGGGGTACAAGTTCCACTCTGACATCATCCTTTAACAACAATGGTCTTTTTATATTAAGTGGTGACAAGATATGTTATGAATTCCCATATAGATGGTCAGGACCATATGGATGCTGATACCCAACACATTCTGCAACCAGGCGCTCCATCTTAAGTGTCAGCAAAGTTACAAACTTGGGATCCTTTGTTCTTAAAGTAGTGCCACAGAAACATTCTTGGCATGGCATCATAGAAAATCCACTTGTAGCTTCACTACTCTAACTTCCTTTTTTCTGCATTGTAACCTGCCTCATTTTTATTAATTCATGTTTGATACACAATAATTGTAAATACTTATGGAGTAAAATGTGATGTTTAAATATATGTATAAATTGTGTAATGATCAACCTAGAGTAAGTATATCCATCATCTTAAATATGTATGTTTCTTTGTGATGAGAACATTCAAAAACTTCTTGTCTATCTATTTTAAAATATATAATACATTTACATTTAATTCTAGTCATCCTACTACGCAACAGACCACCGGAAATTATTCCTCCTATCTAACCAAAGCTATGTACCCACTGACCAATGTCTCAACATCCCCAATTTCCTTTACCCTTTCCATCCTCTAGTAGCCACCATTGTACTCTCTACTTCCATGAGAATGATGTTTTAGAATTACCACATATGAATGAGATCATGATATATTTTTCTTTCTGTGTCTAGCTTATTTCACTTTCCATAATGTCCTCCAGCTTCATTCATGGTGTTGTAAATGACAAGATTTCATTCCATTTTATGACTCAGTAGTATTCAATTGTGTATATATAACACATTTTCTTTATCCATTCATCTGTTTGTAGACATTTAGGCCGATCCATCTCTTTGCTATTATGAATAAACACAGGAGTGTAATATTGCTTTGACATACTGACTTTGCTTCCTTTGCATATAAATCATGGTGGATATCTACATGCAGAAGAAAGAAATTAGACCCTTATCACTCACAATACAAAGAAGCAATAAAAAAGTCATAAAACAGATTGAAGACATAACACAAGACTCAAAAATATAGAAATACTGAGAGAAAACATGAGTGGAAAACTTAATGACATTAGTAAGCTAACATCATATAGGTCATAAATAAGTTATAAAATCCCTAGGCAAGGGTTTTTCAAATAAAACCTCAAATGAATGGGCAACAAAGTCAATATAGACAAATGAGATTATATCACAGTAAAAAGCCTCTGCACAGCAAAGGAAACAATCAACAGTGCAAAGAGACAATCTATAGAATGAGTGAATATTTTTGCTAACTATACATCTGATAAGGAGCTAATGTAAAAAATGTATAAGGAACTCAAAGAGCTCAACAACAAAAAATAAGCCGATTTTAAAATGGGCAAAATAACTTAACAGACATTTCTCAGAAGAAGACATACAAGAGGTCAACAGATATATAAAAAATTCTCAACATCCCTAATTATCAGGGAAATACAAATTAAAACTACAATGAGATATCTCTTCCCTTTAGTCAGAATGGCAACCATCAAAATATAAGAAAATTAGTCTGATGGGCTTATCTTTGTGGATAACCCAATCTTTTTCTCCAGCTGCCCATAACTTTTTTTCCTTCATTTCAACGCTGGTGAATCTGATGATTATGTGTCTTGGGGTTGCTCTTCTTGAGGAGTATCTTTGTGGTTTTCTCTGTATTTCCTGAATTTGAATGTTGCCCTGTCTTGCTAGGTAGGGGGAAGTTCTCCTGGATAATATCCTGAAGAGTGTTTTCCAACTTGGTTTCATTCTCCCCGTGACTTTCAGGCACACCAAACATAGGTTTGGTCTTTTCACATAGTCCCATATTTCTTGGAGGCTTTGTTCATTCCTTTTCATTATTTTTTCTCTAATCTTGTCTTCACGCTTTATTTCATTAAGTTGATCTTCAATTTCTGATATCCTTTCTTCCACTTGATCGATTCAGCTATTAATACTTCTGTATGCTTCACGAAGATCTCGTGCTGTGGTTTTCAGTTCCATCAGGTCATTTACGTTCTTCTCTAAACTGGTTATTCTAGTTAGCAATTCCTCTAACCTTTTTTCAAGGTTCTTAGCTTCCTCACATTGGGTTAGAACATGCTCCTTTAGCTCAGAGGAGTTCATTATTAACCACCTTCTGAAGCCTACTTCTGTCAATTCGTCAAACTGATTCTCCATCCAATTTTGTTCCCTTACTGGTGAGGAGTTGTGATCCTTTGGAGGAGAAGAGGTGTTCTGGTTTTTGAAATTTTCAGCCTTTTTGTACTGGTTTTTCCTCATCTTTGTGGATTTATCTACCTTTGGTCTTTGATGTTGGTGACCTTCAGATAGGGTTTTTGTGTGGACATCCTTTTTGTTGATGTTGATGCTATTCCTTTCTGTTTGTTAGTTTTCCTTCTAACAGTCAGGCCCCTCTGCTGCAAGACTGCTGGAGTTTGCTGGAGGTCCACTCCAGACACTGTTTGCCTGGGCATCACCAGTGGGGGCTGCAGAACAGCAAAGATTGCTGCCTGTTCTTTCCTCTAGAAGCTTCATCCTAGTGGGGCACCTGCCAAATGCCAGCCAGAGCTCTCCTGCATGAGGTTGCTGTCGACCGCTGCAGGGAGGTGTCTCCCAGTCAGGAGGCACAGGGATCAGGAACCCACTTGAGGAGGCAGTCTGTCCCTTAGCACAGCTTGAGCACCTTGCTAGCAGATTCACTGCTCTCTTCAGAGCCAGCAGGTAGGAACGTTTAAGTCTGCTGAAGCTGTGCCCACAGCCACCTTTTCCCCCTGCAGCAACCCAACAAGCCAGAAGAGAGTGGGGGCCAATATTCAACCTTCTTAAAGAAAAACATTTTCAACCCAGAATTTCATATCCAGCCAAATTAACATTCATAAGTGAAGGAGACATAACATCCTTTATAGAAAAGCAAATGCTGAGAGATTTTGTCACCACCAGGCCTGCCTTACAAGAGCTCCTGAAGGAAGAACTAAATATGGAAAGGAAACACTGGTACCAGCCAATGGAAAAACATGTCAAATTGTAAAGACCATTGATGCTATGAAGAAACTGCATCGATTAATGGGAAAAAATAACCAGCTAACATAATGACAGGATCAAATTCACCTAATAATATTAACCTTAAATGTAAATGGGCTAAATACCCCAGTTAAAAGACACAGACTGGCAGATTGGTTAAAGAATCAAGACCCACTGCTCTGCTGTATTCAGGAGACCCATCTCACATGCAAAGAAAAACGTAGGCTCAAAATAAAGGGATGGAGGAAGATCTATCAAGCAAATGGAAAGTAAACAAAAGCAGGGGTTGCAATCATAGTCTCTGATAAAACAGACTTTAAACCAACAAAGATCAAAAAAGACAAAGAAGGGCATTACTCAATGGTAAAGGGATCAATGCAACAAGAAGAGCTAACTATCCTAAATATACATGCACCCAATATAGTAGCACCCAGATTCATAAAGCAAGTTCTTAGAGACCTATAAAGAGACTTAGACTCCCATACAATAATAGTGGGAGACTTTAACATCCCACTGTCAATATTAGACAGATCAATGAGACAGAAAGTTAACAAGGATATTCAGGACTTGAATTCAGCTCTGGACCAGGTGGACCTAATAGACATCTACAGAACTCTCTACCCCAAATCAATAGAATATACATTCCTCTCAGCACCACATCACACTTATTCTAAAATTGACCACATAATTGGAAGTTAAAACACTCCTCAGCAAATGCAAAACAACAGAAATCACAATAGTCTCTCAGATCACAGTGCAATCAAATTAGAGCTCAGGATAAAGAAATTCACTCAAAACTATACAACTATATGGAAATGAACAACCTACTCCTGAATGAGTACTGGGTAGGAAACAACAGGTGCTGGAGAGGATGTGGAGAAATAGGAACACTTTTACACTGTTAGTGGGATTGTAAACTGGTTCAACCATTGTGGAAAACAGTATGGCGATTCCTCAAGGATCTAGAACTAGAAATACCATATGACTCAGCCATCCCATTACTGGGTATATACCCAAAGGATTATAAATCATGCTGCTATAAAGACACATGCACACGTATGCTTATTGCGGCACTATTCACAATAGCAAAGACTTGGAATCAACCCAAATGTCCATCAGTGACAGACTGGATTAAGAAAATGTGGCACATATACACCATGGAATACTATGCAGCCATAAAAAATGATGAGTTCGTGTCCTTTGTAGGGACGTGGATGCAGCTGGAAACCATCATTCTCAGCAAACTGTCACAAGAACAGAAAACCAAATACCACATGTTCCCACTCATAGGTGGGAATTGAACAATGAGATCACTTGAACTCTGGAAGGTGAACATCACACACCAGGGCCTATTATGGGGAGGGGGTAGGGCTAGCATTGGGAGTTATACCTGATGTAAATGATGAGTTGATGGGTGCTAACGAGTTGATGGGTGCAGCACACCAACATGGCACAAGTATACATATGTAACAAACCTGCACGTTGTGCACATGTACCCTAGAACTTAAAGTATAATAATAATAATAATAATAATAATAATAATGAAATAGCACTGGGAGCAAGACGTTAGAATTTAGAAATGAGGTGGGGGAAATGGGAAAATGTTGGTCAAAAGGCATACAGTTTTAGTTATGTAAGATGAATAAGTTCTCAAGATCTAATGTACAGAAGGGGCACTAGAGCTGGTGATACTGTATTGTATACTTGAAATTTGCTAAGGAAGTTGATCTAAAGTATTCACACCACAGACAAAACAAAATGATAACTATGTGAAGAGATGGATATATTAATTAGCTTGACTGTAGTATTTTGTCACTGAGTTTTTGAGTGTCAAAATATCATATAACTTCCAATATTAGGAAAGTCAACATTTATACAAATTCACTGGAAAAAGACCAAAAACTGTAAAATTTTTAAATCCTAATAATGGAAAAAAGATATTATACACATAAATTAAGGTTGCAGAACTAAAAAAAGAAAAAAAGAACTAGAGAAGCAAGAACAAACAAATTCAAAAGCTAGTAAAAGACAATAAATAACTAAGGTCAGAGCAGAACTGAAGGAGACAGAGACACGAAAAACCCTTCAAAAAATCCAGGAATCCAGGAGTTGGTTTTTTGAAAAAATTAACAAAATACATAGACTGCTAGCCAGACTAACAAAGAAGAAAAGAGAGAAGAATCAAACAGACACAATAAAAAATGATAAAGGGGATATCACCACTGATCCTACAGAAATACAAACTGCCATCAGAGAATACTATAAACATCTCTACATAAATAAACTAGAAAATCTAGAAGAAATGGATAAATTCCTGGACACATACACCCTCCCAAGACTAAGCCAGGAAGAACTCAAATCCCCAAATAGACCAATAACAAGTTCTGAAATTGAGGCAGTAATTAATAGCCTACCAACAACAACAAAAAGCCCATGACCAGATGGATTCACAGCCGAATTCTACCAGACGTACAAAGAGGAGCTGGTACCATTGCTTCTGAAACTATTCCAAACAATAGCAAAAGAGGCACTCCTCCCTAACTCATTTTATGAGGTCAGCATCATCCTGATACCAAAACACAACAAAAAAAGAAAATTTCAGGCCAATATCATTGATGAACATGAATGCAAAAATCCTCCATAAAACACTGGCAAACCAAATCCAGCAGAACATCAAAAAGCTTATCCACCACAATCAAGTCTGCTTCATCCCTGGGATGCAAGGCTGGTTCAACATATGCAAGTCAATAAACGTAATCCATCACATAAACTGAGCCAATGGAAAAAACCACACAATTATCTCAATAGATGCAGAAAAGATCTTTGATGAAATTCAACAGCCCTTCATGCTAAAAACTCAATAAACTAGGTATTGATGGAACATATTTCAAAATAATAAGAGCTATTCATGACAAACCCACAGCCAATATCATACTGAATGGGCAAAAGCTAGAAGCATTCCCTTTGAAAACCGGCACAAGACAAGGATGCCCTCTCTCACCATTCCTTTTCAACATAGTATTGGAAGTTCTGGTCAGGGCAATCAGGCAAGAGAAAGCAATAAAGTGTATCCAAATAGGAAGAGAGGAAGTCAAATTGTCTTTGTTTGTAGATGACATGACTATATGTTTAGAAAACCCCATAATCTCAGCCCAAAATCTCCTTAAGCTGATAAGCAATATCAGCAAAGTCTCAGGATACAAAACCAATGTGCAAATGTGCAAAAATGACAAGCATTTTTATACACCAACAATAGACAGAGAGCCAAATGATAAGTGAACTCTCATTCACAACTGTTACAAAGAGAATAAAGTGCCTACGACTACAACTTACAAGGGATGTGAAGGACCTCTTCAAGGAAAACTACAAACCACAGTTCAAGGAAATAAGAAAGGACACAAATAAATGGAAAAACATTCCGTGCTCATAGATAAGGAAGAATCAATATCATGAAAATGGCTATGCTGTCCAAAGTAATTTATATATCCAATGATATCCCCATCAAGCTACAATTGACTTTCTTCACAGAATTAGAAAAAAACTCCTTTAAATTTCACATGGAACCAAAAAAGAACCCATATAGCCAAGACAATCCTAAGCAAAAAGAAGAAACCAGGAGGCATCACACTACCTGACTTCAAACTATACTACAAGGCTACAGTAACCAAAACAACAAGGTACTGGTACCAAAACAGATATCTAGATCAATGGGACAGAACAGAGGCCTCAGAAAGAATGCCACACATCTACAACCATCTGATCTTTGACAAACCTGACAAAAGCAAGCAATGGGGAAAGGATACCTTATTTAATAAATAGTGTTGGGAAACTGGCTAGTCATATGCAGAAAGCTGAAACTAGATCCCTTCCTTACACCTTATACAAAAATTAACTCAAGATATATTAAGGTCTTAAACATAAGACCTAAAACCATAAAAATCCTAGAAGAAAACCTAGGTAATACCATTCAGGACATATGCATGGGCAAAGACTTCACAAATAAAAATGCCAAAAGCAATGGCAACAAGTGTCAAAATTGACAAATGGGATCTAATTAAACTAAACAGCTTCTGCACAGCAAAAGAAACTATCATCAGAGTGAACAAACACCATACAGAATAGGAGAAAATTTTCGCAATCTGTCCCTCTGACGAAGAGCTAATATCCAGAATCTACAAGGAACTTAAACAAATTTACAAGAAAAAAACAAACAACCCGATCAAAAAGTGGGCAAAGGATATGAACAGACACTTCCCAAAAGAAGACATTTATGCAACCAACAAACATATGAAAGAAAGCTCATTATCACTGGTCATCAGAGAAATGCAAATCACAACCACAATGAGATACCATCTCACACCAATTAGAACGGTGA
Organism: Theropithecus gelada; assembly: GCF_003255815.1. Lineage (NCBI taxonomy): Eukaryota > Metazoa > Chordata > Mammalia > Primates > Cercopithecidae > Theropithecus > Theropithecus gelada. The sequence continues at coordinate 3,899,753 of NC_037674.1, forward strand.
TCGTTAAAAAGCCAGGAAACAACAGATGCTGGAGAGGATGTGGAGAAATAGGAATGATTTTACACTGTTGGTGGAAGTGTAAATTAGTTCAACCACTGTGGAAGACAATGTGGCAATTCCTCAAGATCTAGAATCAGAAATCCCATTTGACCTGGCAATCCCATTACTGGGTATATACTCAAAGGATTATAAAATACTCCACTGTAAAGACACATGCACACGTATGTTTATTGCAGCACTGTTCACAGTAGCAGACTTGGAACCAACCCAAATGCCCATCAATGATAGACTGGATAAAGAAAATGTGGCACATATATACCATGAAATATGATGCAGCCATAAAAAAGGATGTGTTCATTTCCTTTGCAGGGACATGGATGAAGCTGGAAACCATCATTCTCAGTGAACTAACACAGGAACAAAAAACCAAACACCGCATGTTCTTGCTCATAAGTGAGAGTTGAACAATGAGAATACATGGACATAGGGAGGGGAACATCAAACACCAGCATCTGTCAGGGGGTGAGGTGTTAGGGGAAGGAGAGCATTAGGAGAAATATCTAATGTAGATTATGGGTTGATGGGTGCAGCAAACCATCATGGCACATGTATACCTATGTAACAAACCTGTAAATTCTGCACATGCATCCTAGAACTTAAAGTATAATTAAAAAGTTGAAAAAAAAATAAGTAATGCCATTGGAAAAATGTCTAGCATGAAATAAATTTTCAATGAATGTCCCCTATTATTTTTATTCTTTTCAATTTTTGTTTTTGCTTTCGGTCATGTTGTTTCTCCCTCTTTGCAGAGTAAACTGCAATTCATCTTCAAGATCTAATCCATAACAAGTAGACACAATTGAATAAAAAAATAGAAACAGGTCAGGCACGGTGGCTCACACCTGTAATCCCAGCACTTTGGGAGGCCGAGGCAGGTGGATCATGAGGTCATGAGATCAAGACCATCCTGGCTAACACGGTGAAACCCCATCTCTACTAAAAATACAAAAAATTAGCCAGGCATGGTGGCAGGTGCCTGTAGTCCCAGCTATTCGGGAGGCTGAGGCAGGAGAAGGGTGTGAACCTGGGAGGCGGAGCTTGCAGTGAGCTGAGATCGCACCACTGAACTCCAGCCTGGGCGACAGAGCGAGAATCCATCTCAAAAAAGAAAGAAAGAAAGAAAGAAACATTGTTTGAATAGACAAGTTTATATGAAAAACACTGTTTTCATATAACAAGAATTTAATGTCACTATGCGATCATTGGAATCACTCCAATCAGAAGTTAACAGTTTAGATTTGGTCATACTTTAAAAAATTGTCACACTATGCACACTGAAGGCCCAACAAGGAGGAATTTGTGCAATCATTGTTGAAGAATGTTGCTTCTACGTAAAGCACATGAGACAAATAGTGTCTAACCTGCCCTTTTAAAAGACAAGATAATCTCTCCCCGTCAGATAAATGAGGCTCAACAATTTTATTTGACTGACTTATTTCCAAGGATGAGAGACTTGGTTAATGGGAAATGGTGCAGTGTGCTTAGATTTTTTTTTTTTTTCTTGCTTATTTATTCTTGTTTTAATCTATGTTATTTTCTACCTTTGTAAATCTCTTGCCACTCAGCTGTTAACTTGATTTTTCTCTCCAAAGCCACCAAATTAGGCATTTAACATGTGAAACTTCTAAAGAAGTTCCATATGGAAGACATGAAGGAGTTAAACATATACCACTCTGGTATATTGAGTATTTTGAATTATAGGCACTTGAAAAACAGCAAGTACAAGAAGGTCATTCTGACCTATTATCTGGTTTTAAGAGCAAGAGATGTGAATGGTGCCCTCCCCACACTGGAAGAAAAGCAACAGTCTTATCATCAAGATGAGAAGCTGAGACCAAGAGACCTCTGTATAGACCTTCCTAAAATAATTATTATTATAATTCTTCAAGGTAAAGAATCCAGATACAGAGAATGTCCAAGACTCAGGTCTCAACTAAGGTCTCAACTGAAGGCTTAACATGGGAAGGTTCCTTTTCCAAGCTCATGTAATTGTTGGTAGGATTCAATTCCCTGCCTAGGTTGAGATGACTCCAGTGTTGAATTATTTTAAAACTTTAAAGATTACTACCAATCCTTTATTAACTTCTCAAAACAACCAAAACAAAAGCAAGCAAATAAACAAAAATCAGAGATCACTTCTAATGCATTCTCTGAGACCATTTTATCCAGACATCACAACTAGACAGACACTAGAAGAAAAGGAAATTACAGACAAATATACAATTATAGCTTTTGAATATAGAGGCAAAATTCCTCAAGGAAGGACTTTCTTAGTGAACAAATCAGAAAAGGAAATTACAGGCAAATATCCTAAAGAATATAGAGGCAAAAGTCCTCGAGGAAACACTAATAAACAAATCAGAAACATATATAAATGATTATACATTGTGATCAATGGTATTTATCCCAAGAACTTTGGTTCAACATACAAAAATAATTAGTGTAATGCACTATATTAATAAAGAACAATAATCACACTGTCATCTCAAAAGCTACAGAAAAAGCATTTGACAAATTTAAAACCCATTTATCATATAAACATTTAACAAATCAGAGATAGAAGGGAACTTTCTTAACCTAAAAAGGGCCTCCACAAAAATTCTCATCATGTGTTATTATGAATAGCTCAGTAGTTTCCCCAATATTGCAAAAAAGACAATGATGTCTATTCTTGCCACTTATATTCAACATTATACTGGAGGTTGTAGTGAGGGCAATTAGGCCAGAAAAACACATATAAAACACCCATATTGAAAAGAAAGAATTCAAATTATTTCTCTTCAAAAATAACATGGTCTTTTGTATATAATATCTAAGGATATACTAAAATATGATTAGAACTTAAAAAATCATCTTCAGCAATGTTGCAGCATACAAGATCAATATACAAAAATTAATTGTATTTGTATACTGTAGCAATTAAGAATCTAAAGGTAAAACTAAAAAAAAAATTCCATTTAAAATATCATCAAAATATACTTAGGAATAAATTTAGCAAAATAACAAGATATGTGCACTGAAAACAAAAAGGCATTGAAAACATTTAAAGAAACTAAATAAGTCAAAAAATATTTGATGGTCAATGATCAGAAGGTTTAATAGTGTTAGGATGGCAATACATTCAAAATAGATCTACAGATTCAAGACAATCCCTATTGAAATCTTAGCCTTCTAGGCATCACATTACCCAACTTCAAACTATATTACAAGGCTACAGTAACCAAAACAGCATGGTACTGGTGCCAAAACAGACATGTAGACTAATGGAACAGAATAGAGAAACCATAAATAAAGCCACACACCTAAAGCCATCTGATCTTTGACAAAATTGATAAAAATAAGCAATGTGGGAAGGACTCCTTATTCAATAAATGATGCTACTAGCCATATGCAGAAGAATGAAACTGGACCCCTGTCTTTCAACATACGCAAAAAGTGACTCAAGATGTGTTAAATATTTATATGGAAAACCTCAAACTACAAGAATCCTGGAAATCCAAAACAAAAACAAACAAATAAACAAAAGAACAGAGAAGCAATCCCTTCCAATGCATTTTCTGAGGCTATTTTACCCAGATACCACAACTAGACACACATTAGAAGAAAAGGAAATTATAGGCAAATATACTAAAGAATATAGAGGCAAAAGTCCTTAAGGAAACACTAATAAACAAATCAACAACATATATGATACATAAATGATTATACATTGTGATCAAGGGTATTTATCCCAAGAACTTTGGTTCAACATGCAAAAGTAATTAGTGTAATGCATTATGTTAATAAAAAACAACAACCACACTGTCAACAGTCCAAAACCACCATTTTGGATATCAACCTTGAGAAAGAATTTATGACTAAGTCCTCTAAAGCAATTGCTACAAAAACAAAAATTGACAAGTGGGACCTAATTAAACTAAAGAGCTTCTGCACAACAAAAGAAATTATCAACAGAGTAAATAGACAACCTACAGAATGGGAGACATATTCACAAAATATGTATCTGAAAAAGGTCTAATATTCAGAATCTATAAGGAACTTACACAATTCAACAAACAAAAAGCAAATAGCCCCATTAAGAAAGTGAGCAAAAGACATCAGCAGACACACCTCACAAAAAAGCATATAAGCAGCCCATAAACATATGAAAAGATGCTCAACATCACAATTCGTCAGAGAAATGCAAATCAAACCCACAGTGAAATACCATCTCACAGCAGTCAGAATGGCTATTGCCAAAAGGTAAAAACAGGCCAGGCGCGGTGGCTCACGCCTGTAATCCCAGCACTTTGGGAGGCCAAGGCGGGTGGATCACAAGGTCAGCAGATCGGGACCATCCTGGCTAACACGGTGAAACCCCACCTCTAATAAAAATACAAAAAAATTAGCCAGGCGTGGTGGTGGGTGCCTATAGTCCCAGCTGGGAGGCTGAGGCAGGAGAATGGCATGAACTCGGGAGGCAGAGATTGCAGTGAGCCGAGATTGTGCCACTGCACTCCAACCTGGGTGACAGAGGGAGACCCCATCTAAAAAAAAAAAAAAAAAAAAAAAAAAGCAACAACAACAAAACCCCCAGATGCTGGCAAGGCTGCAGAGAAAAGGGAACACTTACTGACTGTTGATGGAAATGTAAATTAGTTCAGCCACTTTGGAAAACAGTTTGGAATTTCCTAAAGAACTTAAGATGGAGCTACTATTTGACTCAGCAATCCCATTACTGGGTATATATCCAAAAGAAAATAAATTGTTCTACCAAAAAGACACCTGCCCTAGTATGTTCATTACAACTCAATTCACAATAGCAAAGATGTACAGTCAACCTAGGTGCCTATCAATGGTGGACTGGATTAAAAAAAAAAAAAGGTCCATATACACCGTGGACACAGCCATGAAAAAGAATAAAATCAAATCCTTTGAAGCAACATGATTGCAGCTGGAGGCCACTGTCCTAAATGAATTAACACAGGAACAGAAAACCAAATACTACAGGTGTCACTTGTAAGCAGGAGCTAAACACTGAGTATTCATTGAAATGAAATTGCCAACAATAGATACTGGTGTCCAGTAGAGTAAGGAGAGATGGGGGTAGAGTTCATAAACTACCAGGGACTGTGCTCACAACCTGGGTGACGGGCTCATTTGTATCCCAATCACACAATATTCCCATGTAACAAACCTGTATACGTACCCTTTGAATTTAAGTTAAAATTAAAATTATTTAAAAAATAAAGTATAATACCTACCAGAAAAAAAAAAGAAATCTTATCTTCCTTTGTAAAAATTTTTTGGTAGTATTTGGCAAACGGTTTATAAAATTCCTATGGAAATGCAAGTACTCCGGTACAGCTAACACAATCTTGAATAGGAGAAAAAGTTTGGAGTCCTAGATTCATAATTCCTGATTTCAAAACTTACTATAAACTGATGGTAATTACAGCATTGTGTTACTGGCATAAGGATAGACTAATAGGTCAATGGAATAGAATTGAGTGTCCAACAATTAACCCATACATAAAAATATAAAATCAGTTTTAAGAGGTGAAAGTACAAATCCCATAGAGGAGAACGTAGAAATACATTTTGTTGCCTTAGGAAAACAATGGCTTGTAATACATCACAACAAAATACAAATGTCACATGTTAAAAATGGTAAAGTGAACTTCATCAGAATTAAATTTTGGGATTCAAATTCAAAGCACACCATCAAGAGTACACAAGCAATCAGAGGCAATATCTGCAAAACATATAGCTGATAGAAGTCTATTGAATAGAAGATATAAAACATTCTTACAACTCAGAAATGAAAAATAAAATATTCTTCTTCTTCTTCTTCTTTTTTTTTTTTTTTTTTTGAGGCAGAGTTTCACTCTTGTTGCCCAGGCTGGAGTGCAATGGCACAATCTCGGCTCACTGCAATCTCCGCCTCCCAGATTCAAGCGATTCTCCTGCCTCAGCCTCTGGAGTAGCTAGGATTACAGGCGTCCCCCACCATGCCTGGCTAATTTTTTGTATTTTTAATAGAGGCAGGGTTTCACCATGTTGGTCAGGCGGTCTCCAACTCCTGACCTCAGGTGATCCACCTGCCTTGGCCTCCCAGAGTGCTGGGATTATAGGTTTGAGGCACCATGCCTGGTGAAAAATAAAATATTATAATTAAAAGTGGGTAGATTGTGTGAATATATATTTTTACAAAACCTCTTTAGAAATATCTAATAAACACATAAAAATACGCTCATCATTTTTAGTCCTTAGTGAAATGCAAATCTACATCATCACGAGGTACACTTCACAAATATTAAAGGCATATGCTACAGTGGAACAAAGCTAGTTGTAAAGACTACATAATGTATAAATCCATTAATAAGACACTCTGGAAAGGTGGAATTATAGAGATAGATAAAAGGTTATTTCCTTTGCTCTTTCAGATGACAAAATCTAAAATTAATATACTTTTTTTGTAGCAATGAGTACATTCACTGGCCAAATGGTTGCTTCTAATATCATTCATGAACAAAAGGAATTAGGACTTCATGCAGAAATGGTGTATACTAGGATTGGGCAGGAAACCAAGCAAAGTAACCAGAAGTACCTTGTAATGAATAAAAATAAGAAAATGCTAAACAACATGTCAAACCAATGAAACAAACAAAGAACCAAACTATAATAATCTAGGTATTTCAAAATGATACAGGAATCATATAAAACAATTTCCAAGGACCAACATTAGAACAATGTGAGCAACAAATAGATAAATTAATGTAAGTATAGTTAAATCATGAGAAAAATATCAGAGATATCCAAATTTATATATGTGTGTATATATAAATATATAAAACATATAATATATATGTATATGTAATATGTAAAACATATATAATATATGTGTGTATATATATATAAATATTTCTTTCTGAATTTTCTTGACAACCTTGTAAAATTAGTTGACCATAACCTTTGGAGTCTAAGGGAGACATGATATCTAAATGTGATGTGGGAGCTTAGGTAGGGTACTGAAACAGAAGAAGGACATTAAGTAAAAAGTAAGATAATCTGAAAAAAGTTAGCAAGTTAATGAATAATAATGTGTACTAATGATTCATTAATTGTGATAATTATGCCACATTAATGTGATAATAATTGTGATAAATATGCCACATTAATGTATGAGGAAAATAATAAAGGAAACTGTATGTAGGGTATGTGTAAATACTGTGTACTGTCTTTGCAACTGTTCTGTAAATCTAAAACTATTCTAAAATAAAAAAAGTTTGCCTTTTTGTCAGTTACTGCCAAACTTAATAAACAGAAGATTATCAATATTGTTGATGTCCCATGTGTGCATACCCAAGGTGCATTTGTTTCCTCACCTGGTGAAGATTACTATTATTTTGAATTGTCTATTTGTCATTTCCTTATTTCTCTTTAATTATTTTTATCTTTTAGTTTATATTTCCAAATAGTATATTGCTTGGTATTTTGTCTTCAAACTTGGATAAATATAAGTGTCTAAATTAAGCCATAACCTTAGCCCAAGCATGATCTGATAGATCTATATTGCAGGACATTCTACAATACATTCGACCAGTTCTTTTCAAAAGCGTCAACATTATTTAAAATATGTGAAGTATGAAAAAATGTTGCAGATTGGAGAAAACCTCATATGGCAGGCAGACTCTAGCATGGCATCCAATGATCCCAATTTATTGGTAAACACAACCTTGTATTCTAATAGTCTCATCCTGTGTTTGGACAGACACTGTGAGTTGCTCGTAAACAGCAAAATATTGCAAAGGTGCTGGGATGTCACTGGGATGATTATGTGATTGTGATTTCTGTCTTGCTAGCAAACTTTCTCCTTTAGTGGCTTTGATGAGGCATTCTGCCATTTAGGAGAAACCAGCATGGGAAGGAACTGAATTCAGCCTCAGACCAATAGCCAGCAAGGAACTGAGGCTCCTGGTCCAATAGCTTGACCAATACTTTGCAATATTACATTTAAAGCTAATCCAATTTCCCTTTCAAATCAGAATATATTGCTTCAGAGGTAGTGTCAACACTTTATGACAGAATACCTCAATTCTTTCCTTCCATTCTTGATATAATTTCTTTCATGAATTTCACTTATATATAAGCATACTTCTATAAATATTTATGCATGTGTTTATATAACATAAATTAGTATACCTAATCAAATACATTGTTGCTATTGTTACTTTACCAAGCGTTATCTCTTAGAATAAATCTACTAAATAAAAAATAGTCCCTATGGTAATCACTAAAAACATACAAAGAAGGATTACTGATATGCTAAGAAAAGAGAGAAAATTGAATCATATAAAATGCTCAAATTAAACCATGAAAAGCAGAGAACGACTGGAAGAAAGACAAGGGCAATAACTAAAAGATGGTAGAAATTAAGCCAACTATATCAATAATGTCACTGAATGTCAATTGTCAAAATATGCCAATTAGGCTGGGCATGGTGGCTCATGCCTATAATCCCAGCACTTCGGGAGGCTGAGATGGTCGGATCATGAGGTGAGAAGATTGAGACCATCCTGGCTAACACGGTGAAACCCCGTCTCTACTAAAAATACAAAAAATTAGCCGGGCGTGGTGGCGGGTGCCTGTAGTCCCAGCTACTCGGGAGGCTGAGGCAGGAGAATGGCATGAACCCGGGAGGCGGAGCTTGCAGTGTGCCTGAGATTGCGCCACTGCACTCCAGCCTGGGCGACAGAGCGAGACTCCATCTCAAAAAAAAACAAAAAACAAAAAACAAAAACCACCAATTAAAAGACACAGATTGTCAGAGTGGATTAAACAAACACTAAAGTTGTTTACAAGAAACTCACTTAAAATATAAAGACATATACAAATTAGAAGTAAAAGGATGAAACAAATATATCATGCTAGCATTAAAAGAAAGTAAGTGTATCTGTGTTAATTTTTGACAGTACAGACATTGAAGCAAGTAAAATTATCAAGGATAAACAAGGGCATTAGGTAATAATAAAAGGATCTATTGTCCAAGAAGATTTAACAATCCTGAGTATGTATACAGGTAACAATAGAGTATCAAGCTATGTGAGGCAGAAAGTAAGAGAACTGTAAGGAAAAATAGATGAATTCACTATTGTTGTTGGAAAATTCAACACCTCTCTATCAGAAATGGAAACATTCGGCAGACACAAAATCAGTAAGGGCATATTTGAACTCAACACTATCACTCATTTGCATATAACTTATATCTATAGACCACTTAATTCCACAACAGGCAGAATATACATTCTCCTCTAGCCCACACAGAATCTTGCCTAAAATAAACATATTCTAGAACACAAAGTTCATCTTAATATATTTAAGAGAATCAAAATTGTACAATATATACTCTCTGACAACAATGAAATTAAACTAGAGATCAAGAACAGAAAGACAACTGGAAAATCCCAAAATACATGGAGATTAAACATTATACTCTTAAATACAATGTGACCCAAAGAAGAAATCTCAAGAGAAATAAACACTTTTATAAAATAAATAAAAGTGAAAATACAGCTTACCGAAATTTGTGAGATACAATGAAAGCAGAACTTAGAAGGAAATACATTTATTATAAAGAAAGTAAAAACAAGATGAAAGATAAAGCAATTGGAATTTTGGAATAAATATTGATAGCTTAATAGTTTGCAGAACATAAAGGTATCCAAAATTAAGAAGGAAAACACAACATCCCAAACAAAACCCTTGCTTAAGAGTTGTAAGGAAGAGCTGTAAGGAACATGGCTGTGCTTTGGTCAAGGATAGGCCGAGTTAAGATATTTACACTCTGCATGACTCAGCGAGTTTAGAGTGCAGGCATGTAATTCTACTTCTTATCACAGCCATGTAGCCATAACATGGGAAGGCCATTACTTGGCTCTATGCCACTATTGTCTGTAAAAGGTGTAATTGGCCTGTTAACACTGTGCAGACGCACTAGCACCCAGAGAAAGAGAGAGAGCCAAAGCTGTCCGTCTTTGCAGACAGACAGAGGGGAGCCAGGTCCCAGCTCGGCTTGCTTGTGCCCAGAGAGAGAAAGAGTTAAGCTGCTGACCTTTAAGGCAAGGGAGAGCTGGCTGCACATCTGTGTGTGGGGGCCTCAGCACGAAGCAGATGAGACAGGCTGGACAATGTGAGAAAGCTGTTAATGAGAGCTGCTACTGAATAAAATCATCTTTCACCTGCCTATGGCCCCCCAAGTGTTCTTTCTGCTCATCCACCCACTCCCTTAGGACCTCAGCATGGGCTGGAACCTGACCCCAAGTGTGACAATGGCCATAGTCGTGAACCTGACAAGAACATACAGAGATTACTCCCCCATGAAATGAGGAGATACTTCTTGTCAGAAACGATCAACCAAAAGCGTACTAAAGTGGTGTGAAAGGAAAATAAATATTGGGACCCTAGAATCACTAAGTCAAGGGAAAAGTCAAGCAGGGAATTACGTCAGGCAAACCCGTCTCTCATTTTATTCCTAAATAAGATAGCTACAAAGCTAAAGCTACACATTCCCCTCACAATTTGCCCACAAGAACATTCCTTGTGGGCCTTGAGATTTTTACCCTAAAACAGTTCTGTTGAATTTCATCACGGCCATGTAAACTGACAGCTTGTCTTCACAGGTGCGGGACAGAAAGTCATCCCTCTGCTCACCTGAGACAAATGCGTATCTGATTGCTCCCACTGCACTATTTTTTATGTAAAAATGCAGATTCACCGAACCAAACTAAATTGTGTATTCAGCGAAGGCTGATCAAAGACTCAAAAAATATAACCTTTTGTCTCTCATCTGCCTATGGTCTGGAAGCCTCTTACTTTGAGTTGTCCTGCCTTTCCCCACCCAAACAATGTACATCTTACACATATTAATCGATGTCTCATGACTCCCTAAAATAGATAAAAGCAAGCTGTGCCCTGACCACTCTGGGCACATGTTGTCAGGACTTCCTGAGGCTGTGTCACAAGCACATCCTTAACCTTGGCAAAATAATCTTTCTAAATTGGTTGAGATCTATCTCAGATATTGTGGGTTCACAGGGGGATGTTTGTTTGTTTGTTTACTATGTAGGCAAATACTGTACATATAAAGAAATTTAGATCGGTAGCTATTGCTATGTACGTAATTTAAAAGAGGCCCTATGACGGAAACAGTAAAGTCATATAATACATGTTATGCTAAGACACATGAGAATATCATGAGGTTTGCATGAGAATATCAAAGAACATGTAAGAGAAGATGGAGAAATAGATATGTGAACATGTGTATGTTAATGAAGAAACATATCCATTGTCTCTATCCCCAGTCCCTCCATGGTCTGCCCTTCCTGCTCCTGTCCTCATATATTACTGATCCTAGCAGTCCTTCCAATCCACTGCCCCTTCTCATGGCTTGGCCTGTGCCACAGACACACTTTCTCTTCTGTTTGCCTCCCGTTTGCTGGACTCACTGCTCCTCATTTTCCAGAATCACCTCCAATGTTCCTCCTCCTAGAGGTCTCCTTTGTTCGTCCCATTCCAGGTCTGATGCCTCTGCCCTGAGTTCTCAGGGGCAGCTCTTTCACCTATAGTGCACATTTCTGTTAAGTTTTGTCAATACCCACTGAAGTGAAATACCAGAGAATATGAATACTTTTTCGATGCGGCTCCCTTGTGAACCCCACACAGGTAGTGGACAAAGAACAACAGAAAATTATCCTTCATACTGGATTTTACTAATGAATGAATCTGTCAAATTCCTCATCTATATTTTTCCCAATAAACTCCAACATTCTTTCAATTTGAAGAGGTTTTGAACTTGAAGATTAATATATATATATATATATTTTACTTTCTTCTGTTATGAGGACAGGTTGTGAGCCCTGTCTTTTCCCTCAGCCAGCCTCTTCTCCAGCCTCACCATTCTCAAACCACCATAGAGACCTGCTATGGACCATGCTAATTCTCAACCATTTGTACTTCTTATCCTTTTGGACAGGTTTGTCCTCTGAGATCAAGGAAAGTCTTCTTGTGCTCTAAGATTCAGTTTACCAATATGCTCTCTTGATAGATATTTTTGTGTCTTTATCAGTCACCACATTTTACCTCTTTTAGTATTTTTTTTCACATTTTATCATAATTATTATTACTCTGGTGGCAGCCATAGCATAGTTTTTAGTGTCTGCACATGGAACAATTTTCCCTGACATCTTATGCTGTCATCTTCCGGAAAGTTCAGCTGCATAAATAAAGTTCACCTGAATTACAACTTGAAGAATGTGTGTTAATAAGAAAGGCAGAAATCACAGGTAACGGTGCAGCCTCCTTTATAAAGTAATGTTTCATTGCTATAATTCTTCATATCAGTGGGTGATGTTATACCACCTGTAACTCTGGATGAAAATACAATTCATAACAATCAGAATCAGCTACCAAAAATGTATGGATTCATTTATGAATTATTTACATTTTGTTTTAATTTTTATGTGAATAAAACTTCATAATTATATAAAAGATTTTATTGTAATTATAAAAGAATGCTATTGTATGTGTAATTGATTGGCAAATATATTATTATTTCCTTTAGATTTTTCTTAAAACATTCATTCATTGACATAGACAACCCCATGGAGACTCTTAAGACTCAGTGCATTGATTAATTCTGACCTTCCCTTTGCAATACAATGGTAGTACAGTTATCTGTCTTTGTAAATTTCATTCACTTTCTTCTTTATTAACCTTAATATTGCCAGCTGGAAGCAGATAGCCAAGCCAGCGGTACAGTAATGATAGAGTAATTGTATAAGGAAGAAACCAAGGTGTTGTGGATAAAGCTATAGCATTGGGACAAACCTTATCTCATATAAACACATGAAAAATGGAAAGATGATATGAGATAACGGTTTGCAGAAAACTGTACACAAGACAATGAAGGGCAGAATGATACCTGAGTGATGTGAAACAATGATTGAGACCTACTAAGGCCTCAGGTTACTGCTTTCAGAGAGTCCCAGGCTGTACCATGGCAAGCACCTGGGAAAGCAGGAGAATGGAGAAGATGGACCTGGTATTCTGGAGAACAATTTATCCCAATTTCATCAAGCCAATCTTTATATCCAGTGGTAAGAAGGAGACAGGGTTATCATGGCAGCATTCATGCTGGCAGAGATGCTATATTCTGTCATTACTCTACGGAGGCATGGGTTACAGAACTATAGGAATAATACAGGAGAAAAGTGTGAAGACACAAGGAGAAGTCATTTTTATAAGCCTGGCCTTCAACCCTTTCATCTGATTCCTGACTGCAAAAACAACAGACGCTTTTGCATGACACAACTATCTTGCAACAGCCCAAGGATGAAGAGGTACCCTTTATAGGTGATGTAAATTACCTTTCTAAGTAAGTTGAACCACCCTATGTGGACCCTAAGCTTTCTTTTCTATTATTTCTTGTTACATGTGGTTAATAAGCTAATTACATTATGAACTAATTAATGTAGACCTTTCTTTACAAAATAGCAGAACACAATTATCATCAAAGAAGGAGAAACAAGTAACACTTATCTCCTCTATTTTTTCCCCAGAATTCCTCCAGTTTCCTTTTGAGAATCATCTTGCCTTTCCCTTTACAAAGAAAATGCTAGTCTATGTAGTTTGCATGAAGTATAGAGTTGCTCTCTGTATGCAGTAAAATGATGGTTAATAGTGCCAGGATGCAATATAATAAAGTAAGGATGACAAGTTCGTTTTTTATTTTTATTTTTATTTTTTTGAGATGGAGTCTCGTTGTTGCCCAGGCTGGAGTGCAGTGGCTTGATCTCTGCTCACTGCAACCTCCACCTCCCAGGTTCCGGTGATTTTTGTGCCTCAGCCTCTGGAGTAGCTGGGATTACAGGTGCACACCACCACGGCCAGCTAATTTTTGTATTTTTAGTAGAGACGGGGTTTCGTCATGTTGGCCAGGCTGGTTTTGAACACCTGACCTCAGGTGATCTGCCCGCTTCAGCCTCCCAAAGTGCTGGGATTACAGGCATGAGACGCTGTGCCCAGCCTGATAATCATTTTTAAACAACCAATGTCTGGTGTTAATATTCTCTGCATATAGTACTGAAGCCCAGAACCCCTGTAGCTTAAAGATGGCAAAACACGGTCATTTAGTAGTTTGGAGTTAAGGCACCCATAAAGTATCAATGTTTCTGGTCTGTTGATTGGTTACATCTCAGCATGTCTTGAACTAATGCTTCCCCTCACCAGAATATTTTTTAAACCATTAAATTGACAATGTAATTACTTGCACAGCAGACATATGCTAGGAAGTCTCAGACACCCTCCCTGTAGGAATGCTTCATTCCCAAGAGAATGGGATCCTCTCAACACTGTCATGTTCCCATTAGGGCCCTCCACATTGCATGCCCTGAATAAATCCTATTCTGCCTGCTGGAGTCCTATTTATTCCTGTCTTCTCCTTGCTTTTGTATCCTGGTGGTTTCAGTTGAGGAAACCTCTGTTTAACCCAGCCTAACGAATCCCATTTTCACTAGCCAGTTAAAAAGTTGACCTAGTTTGCTTTCGGAACCACTTACTTCAATGCACCAACCCACTGACTCTTCTTTCTTTGGCCATAAACTTTCATTTGTCCTCCATCCTGTAAAACCTACTTCCAAGAAAGTCTCTGATATCAGTCATTCACAACTTAGTATGCATTTAAAGCAAAGGTACTATTTACCTAAGACAGACAATTTTTTAGCAGAGATTTTGTTTGGCTTCTTTTTTTTCTGGTCCCTCCCACACCTCATTTCACGCATTGGATAAATCCAGGATCTTGATCATGGCTGTAAAACTTAGCAGCTGTTTGATTTTATGAGCCTCAATTTTCCTGTCTGGAAGGCACATCTGACGATGACACTCCTGTCCTGGGACTTCTGAGAGTGCCATTCCCAGCTCTGCCTCAGGTAAAGAATGAACTGCTGTTTGGCAAGCCCTCATTGTATCACATAACCCTGGGATCACAGCAATGACTGGTTCAGGGAGGTCCTGGACAGGCTTCTCACAGTCGGGTGCAGTTTCTAGGCCTCTAATGTGAAGATATTTAGAGCAAGAAAGACATGCATCCATGAGTTGGAAATTCTCAAATTTTCCACAGGCCATTTTCTAGTTCATGAGACACAGATATGAGGGAAATACTCTACTTATTACTAATTAGGGCTTTGAACCACATCCTATACACATTTTTTTTATCTTATGAGATGAATGAGGACTTTGGTGAGCTCTCATGTAAGGCCTGAAGCAGTATTTGGAAGAATAGGAAACATGGACTGTGAATCACACTTCCCTAGAGTGCTGCCTGAAATCCAGATTCCTGGCTCTACCATAGATTCAGGAAATTAGGACGATGCAGCCAGAATTAGACATTTTTGAAAAATTAGTGATTAGTGAGCATTTCTGGCCTAAACTAAAAGAAGTTTGGGTGGCTCCTTTAGGCCTCTTTCTTCTGAGACCATGTCCTTATATTTGAAATGCTTGTTCCTCGATGCCGTAAAGAAATAGCACTTGAACATAAATTTATTTAGTAAGGCCATTTTTACTTCCTGCAGAAAGGGTACACTCGCCAGCAGTTTTTCCATGACAGTATACAGAACAAAGGAGACAGGGTCATTCATAACCTGACGCATTCACCCTACTGCTGTGTCCGGTTTCCATTGGCTGGAACGGGACCTCACATTCTGCATTTGTCCCGATTGGCTAGCAACTTAGAACTTCTTAAAAGAGGCAAAGGTAGAGGAGAACAAAGGAAGGAGGAAGTAACTTGTGGAATGCTGAGAAAGGTAAAAACACTTTTAAATAGGGAAGAGGAACAGGCTATGACCTAATGCTTGGACCAGTATACACATGCCAGGGCAAATATTTAGGCTAAACTGTGGAGCTAAGAGCATAAAGTACATTGATTTCTTTATTATGGATAGAAGATATTTAAGAATGTTAGCACAGGTCTTTGAATAAATTTTGCTTCTAAGAGAAGTTACTATTTATTTCTTATTAGATGGGGAGGAAAGTCTTTGAAGAGGAACCTCTACTTTACTTTTTACACTTACTTTGGTCTTACTGCTCCCAAACCAGTGGAGGAGGCTCAAGGTTTCTGGAAAAGGAAGGGATGCAGTCAAGTAAACAATACTATCTGAAAATTTTAGAAAACCAAAAACAATTTTTTTTCTAATGGGAAAAGAGTTCAAGGAGAAAAAAAGGAAGGCACTTCAAGTTTTAGGAAAAACAATGTCATCTGTAAGATAACATAACAGTTGAAGTAAAAAGCAAACTCAGAAATATGGGAGTAACATGAAAGTAGCAAAACTATCTCTGGAGGAGGAAACTGCAGTAGGAAGGTTGAATTTCAGTATTATTCAAATTGATATTATGTTCACTTTTTATTTTAATAAAAAATCAAACAATATTTCTATTTGTTTAGAAATAGTTTCAGTTGTGTAAGCACATCAAAACATGAAAACAAAAATTATCTTTATATCTCTCACGCATTTATTTAAAGTTTGTCTTACCAGGATCATAATATTTAGCTTGAGGCTTTCTAAAAAATGTCACGAAGTATGAATTTTAAAAATTTGTCCCTGGTAATATTGCAAGGGTATATGGCTATTAGAAGAAAACTGGATTTCCACTCTGCTTCTGAAAGGCAGTTCTGATTACAAAAGTTAGGTGATTATCTGGCCAGGAAACAGGAGCTTTGATCCTCTGGAACTGTACTAAACAACTCAGAGTGAATGAATCAGGCCCCAGGGTGATAGGAGGAATTCAGTAATTTCTCTGTGATTGTTTTCTTTCAGGCCTAATCTCACAGATGTTTTAGTCTCTGTTATCATATTTTTATGTGTGTTTGCTTCATAAATGCTAAATGCTTTTATGCTAATAAAAAGGGGTTCTTCTATTCTTCTATTTGAATTGCCTAATAAAGGCAATCAAGGCACCATTGCCTAAGGAACTCAGTCATTGACCATACATATATATGTTCTCTGTTATCTATCAATCATCTATCATCTCTCTCTCCTTCCTTCCTTCTTTCCTTCCTTCCTTCCTTCCTTTCTTGCTTGCTTGCTTCCTTGCTTGCTTTCTTGCTTTCTTTCTTCTTTTCTTTCGTCAGTTCTGATTGCTACAAAAAATGCCATGGACTGGTAGCTTCAACAATATACATTTATTTTCTACAATTCTAAAGGTTGGGAAGTCCAAGATAAAGGCAAATTCTGTTTCTTGTGAGAACTCTTTTCCTGGCTTACAGATAGTTACTTTCTTGGTATACCTTCACATGGCAATTAGAGAAAGCACTGGTATTTCTTCTTCTTATAAAGGCACAAATCCCATCATGGGGGTTTCATCTTCATGACTTCATCTAAACCTAATCACCTCCCCAAAGCCCCACCTC
Source organism: Theropithecus gelada (assembly GCF_003255815.1). Taxonomy (NCBI): domain Eukaryota; kingdom Metazoa; phylum Chordata; class Mammalia; order Primates; family Cercopithecidae; genus Theropithecus; species Theropithecus gelada. The sequence continues at coordinate 3,917,256 of NC_037674.1, forward strand.
CTAATACCATCACATTGGGAGTTAGGGCTTTAAAATATGAATTTTGGGGAGGGACACAAACATTCAGTCCACAACTCTCTCTCTCTCTCTCCCTCTATCTGTCTATGCATCTAATCTATCCATCCATCCATCTATCCATCCCTATGTGTAGAACAAATTACAACAATGGCTTATAAGTCATTTCTCCATATTATTTCATTTTATCCTTTCAAAAATCTTGTGAAATAAACAGGCCATAGTAAAAGTACTGATTTCACTGAGACTCTTGAAGGTTGAATCAACTGTAATTACACAACTAGTAAATAGTGGAGGAAGGAATTCCACTCACATATTCTCTGTCCTCCTTTTCTCTATCCCTCCCTCCCACTTGCTGACTTCATTCCAGCCACTTTTCCTTACTAACTGCTCCATGAGGACACCAGGGATCCTTCCTCTGAGCCTTTGCAATGACCACTCCTATTATCTGGAATGGTCTTTGCTCATGTATCTGGCTCAACTGCTTCTCTCTAGACTTTAAATTTACCTTCCCAGTGAGGCTTGTCCATAGTGTAAACTGAAACCCCTGCTTCTCTATCGACCATCTCAATCCGCCATGTACTTCTTTATTTTCCATAGCATTTGTTACAGGCTAATTTACCAGATAATTTCCATGTTTGTTGCTTCTTCTCTCCCTTTCAACTAGAATGTAGGGTCCACAAAATTGGGAATTTTGCCTTTCTGTCCATGACTAGAGAGAACTGTCCCAGAGGTAGGGTCAGCCAAGTTAACAGTCAAGTCAGAGAGGGTACAGCTGATGATACACACATTTCCTCTACCCTCTATACAGTGTAGAAGACCACTAAAATACAGTGCGGTTCTGACTGGGCTCATCTGCTCCACTCACCAACAAACTCTCTCTCTATCTCTCTGTTTCTCTCTCTCTCTCTCTAGTTTTGGGCCTCCAGCTTCTGCAGGGAGAGAACAGGCTGAGTTTAACTTGAGGGAACTGAGCCTGTTCCTCTTGGAAAAAAATGTCAATTTATGAGAACTTTATGTGGAGGAAGATTGCTTCTTATTCCTTGAGACCCCTGATAGAAGTAAGAAATGAGTTAGTGGCTCCTATGAAGGCCTTGGCGGGTACAAGTGTCACTAGTGGCTGCTTTCCATCACAGGCACAGTTGCTCTGACCAGGGCCATCCAAACACAAGTATTTAACTAACAATGCTGGCTCCTCTAGGCTGGGCACAGTGGCTCATGCCTGTAATCCTAGCACTTTGGGAGGCCGAGGCGGGTGGATCACCTGAGGTGAGGAGTTTGAGACCAGCCTGACCAATAAGGTGGAACCCCATCTCTGCCACAATTACAAAAATTAGCCAGGTGTGGTGGCATGTGCCTGTACTCCCAGCTACTCGGGAGGCTAAGAAAGGAGAATTTCTTGAACCCAGGAGGTGGAGGTTGCAGTGAGGCAAGATCATGCCACTGCACTCCAGCCTGGGGGAAGCCTCTGTCTCAAAAACAAACAAACAAACACACAAACAAACAAACAAACAAACAAAACAAAAACAATGCTGGTTCCTCTAAAGTCAAAAGGAGCACCTTGAGCAGGTGCATAGTATTTTACTGAAAGGGAGACTAAAGGTTTCTCCCTATGAATGTCTGGGGTTATCTCCTATTGCACTACCTGCATTTAGCAAGGTGGGCCTCAGGTGCTCACTCCAGTCTGGGGGAAGCCTCTGTCTCAAAAACAAACAAACAAACAAACAAACAAACAACAAAACAAAAACAATGCTGGTTCCTCTAAAGTCAAAAGGAGCACCTTGGGCAGGTGCATAGTATTTTACTGAAAGGGAGACTAAAGGTTTCTCCCTATGAATGTCTGGGGTTATCTCCTATTGCACCACCTGCATTTAGCAAGGTGGGCCTCAGATGCTTTGTGTGAATGGGAGACCAAAAGCACAACCAGTCACAGCCATTGTGTTGCTGCCCCTCATGGCATGGTTTGTGCTTTGTCCAGGTGGGCCCCAGGTGATTTCTTGATACATGCGCACATGAGGGCCTCCCATTAAATGAATGTTGGCACTCCTGGAAGATGTATATCTGTGTGTTTTGTCCAGATGGGCCCTAGGTACTTTGTTGGTAGGTGGATACACAAGGACCTCCAATTAAAGATATGTTGGCATTCACTGCAGATGTACCACCTGTGTTTTGTCCAGGTGGGCCCCACATTTACTGATGGAGAAAGGGAGCACAAGGGCCTCCAACCACAGGGATGTTGTCGTCGCCTCCTGGTGCACAACCTGAGTTCTGGAGAGGTACGTGGCAGGCGCTTGGCATGAAGGTGAAACTGGAAGGATGACCATACAAAGGGATAATGCTGGTGTTTACAACCACAACTGATGTGGTGTGGTCAGGTGAACCACAGGTGCTTTTATGGAAGTTGGAAACAGACATGTCTCCTAACGTATGTTTCTTGTTCATAGTGGTGGGTGCTTGAAGTGTAGAATTTTTTCTCTGTCCATGTGTGCTGCAGGATGCACTGTTGAAAAGCAGGAACACAAGGGCCTCCAACCATGGGTTTGGTGCCATCCCCTCCCATACCGCTGCCTGAATTCTGGGTAGGTGTGTCCAAACCAGGAATGTAGGTGGCAGCAGAAGTATATCCAAATACAGGAATGTTGTTAGCCCCTTGTGGTGCAGCAGCCATGCTGTGGCCAGTTGGGTCCCAGGCTACTCGACCAAATGGGAAAACAGAAGTGGTGCTGGGTGTCCCACTCTGTTCTTGTCCAGTGCTGAGTTCTCCTGATGTGGAACTGGGGCCTGGGGCAGACATGGTGAATCCAATGCTCCCACCATCCATAGGCGTTCCAGGTCCCATAATCACTTGTGGGCCTAGAATAGTATTTCCAACCAGTGAGGTGCTGTCTCCAGTGCCAGGCATCCCAGTGGCAACTCTAAATCCAGAAGTCTTTGCTGTGGCAGGCTCGGCATTGATAGGTGTGCCCAATGCAGAATATGGTGATGTTAACTCTGCAAAACCTGGTGGAATTATGCTGCCACTCAGTGGCTGGGCTGAGGGAGATGGTAAGCCTATAGCTGGTGCTGGGGTTGCTGGATTCCCCAGAATAAAAGAACTGTCAGACTTCTGCTGCCCATTAGTGGCCCCAAGTGTGGAATGAGAGATAGATTCTGTATTTAAAGGATGGCTGGAAGTTGTGACTGGTTTCCTGCCTGCCTGTGCAGGAAAACTGGTGGAGACTTGGGCTGAAGCAATGTTGTCACTGTGTAGTATGTTCCCAGAACCAGGAAGCCCCACATAAAATCGGACGTACTCCTTCCTGGAGACAAAGGTAGACTGCAAGATGACAGTTTTGGAAGGAGGGCTGGTATTCATAGCACTGGCGTCAATGGCAGGCTTGGCTAATGATGCTGCAGAGGCATTGCTCACTAAAGTGGAGGTGTCTGGGGGAACCATGATAGGAAGGCTCAGAAAATCATGGGCACTGGGGAGAGAGGTTTTCTGCTGTAGCCCATCAGTGGCCCCAAATTTGGGCTGAGCGGTGGCTCCTGGATTTAAAGCATAGTTGGAAGTTGGAGTTGTTTCCCTGACTGACTGTGCAGGCAAACTGGTGGAAGCTTGGACTGAGGCAATGTTGCTACTGGGTCGTGTGTTCCCAGAACCAGGAAGCCCCAGGTAAAATGG